>NW_027855473.1:0-259 GCF_054177405.1 Leptonychotes weddellii
TTTTTTAAAAGATTTTATTTATTTATTTGAGAGAGAGAGAGAGAGCATGAATGGGGCTCGGGGAGAGGGAGAAGTAGACTCCCTCCTGAACAGGGAGCCCGATGTGGGACTTGATCCCAGGACCCTGAGATCATGACCTGAGCCGAAGGCAGATGCTTAAACAACTGAGCCACCCAGGCACCCCAGTTTTTTTTTTTTTAGTGTTTTAGGGTGTTTTATTCTCCTATCCTGTGTATATGGAGGGCACATACAATATGTG
>NW_027855474.1:0-259 GCF_054177405.1 Leptonychotes weddellii
GGTCTTTTTTGCACACAGGAACTAGATCTGTAGGACAAATTCTTTTTTTTTTTTTTAAGGATTTTATTTATTTATTTGAGAGAGTATGAGTGTGAGTAGGGGCAGGGTCAGAGGGAAAAGCAGACTCCCCGCTGAGCAGGGAGCCCGATGTGGGGCTCGATCCCAGGACCCTGAGATCATGACCTGAGCCGAAGGCAGATGCTTAACCGACTGAGCCACCCAGGAGCCCCTGTAAAACAAATTCTTAAAAGCAGACTTG
>NW_027855475.1:0-259 GCF_054177405.1 Leptonychotes weddellii
TCAGTTTGTTTCTCAGGGTCCATAGTCTCTCATGGTTTGTATCCCCTCCAATTTCCCCCCCTTCATTTTTCCCTTCCTGCTATCTTCTTCTGCTTCTTTTTTAAACATATACTGTATTATTTGTTTCAGAGGTACATGTCTGTGATTCAACAGTCTTACACAATTCACAGTGCTCACCATAGCACATACTCTCCCCCATGTCTATCACCCAGCCACCCCATCCCTCCTACCCCCCATCACTCCAGCAACGCTCAGTTTG
>NW_027855476.1:0-259 GCF_054177405.1 Leptonychotes weddellii
GGCCAGTGTGTGAGGTGCAGGTGTAACCAGGACCCAGGTAAGAGAGCATCCTTTCCACCCCAGGCTTTCCGAGCGAGAGCTCAGGAGCCCTCAGGAACCCCGGTCTCTCTCTGCTGCCCCCCGCCCCCGCCCCCACCCCGCAGCAACCACACCCCAGCCTCACACGGCCCTTCTGCCCCCGCTCGGCTTTGCTTGGGAAATGAGGGTTCATCCCGTCTGGCCAGCGGCCGACGTGGCCTCCCCAGCTCCTGGCACTGAG
>NW_027855477.1:0-259 GCF_054177405.1 Leptonychotes weddellii
ACAGAGGGAAGAGAGAGACTCTCAAGCAGACTCCACGCTGAGTGCAGAGCCTGATGTGGGGCTTCATCTCACAACACTGAGATCATGACCAGAGCTGAAACCAAGAGTCAGTCACCTAACCAACTGAGCCACCAAGGCACCCCAAACTTGTTTTTTGTTTGTTTGCTTCTTCGTTTTTATTTTTAAATTTATTTTATTTTATTTTATTTTGTTAGTCACCATACATTACATCATTAGTTTTTGATGTAGTGTTCCATGA
>NW_027855478.1:0-259 GCF_054177405.1 Leptonychotes weddellii
GGGTTCTAGAGGGGAAGGGGGTAGGGGGAATGGGTTAGCTTGGTGTTGGGTATTAAAGACGGTACATTCTGCATGGAGCACTGGTTGTTATGCACAAACAATGAATCATGGAACACTACATCAAAAACTAATGTAATGTATGGTGATTAACATAACAATAAAAATTTTAAAAAAAGAAGTTGGGTGCTGAATGGACATAAGACAGTATCTCAAGGGCAGCAAGTCAAAGAAAGTCAGGAAGAAGAGAATGTCTACACCT
>NW_027855479.1:0-259 GCF_054177405.1 Leptonychotes weddellii
GCTGAGCAGGGAGCCCGATGCGGAGCTCCATTCCAGGACCCTGGGATCATGACCTGAGCTGAAGGCAGACGCTTAACGACTGAGCCACCCAGTCGCCCCTACAATACCTAATCTAACTGCAGTTTTGACCCCCCACCCCTGTCCCCCAGATGTGTAACCTTTAACATGGGAATTTCCTGGCCAGCATTAGGAAATTTACTAATAGACCCTTCTGTTCCCATTAGGAGGGCGACCTTGCCTAAAACAATGAACTCTTTGC
>NW_027855480.1:0-259 GCF_054177405.1 Leptonychotes weddellii
TTGATTTTAGTAATTTTCAGAATTAATCAGGTATTCAAGAATTACTTAAACAGACATTTCCTAGGTTTCTACAATTTAGAAATACATATGTAAAGTCTGGTTGGCAAAACAGCACCAGTTACTGATTTCCTAGTTATTTGTTGTTGTTTTTTTTAATTATGTTATGTTAATCACCATACATTACATCATTAGTTTTTGACGTAGTGTTCCATGATTCATTGTTTGTGCATAACAGCCAGTGCTCCATGCAGAACGTGCC
>NW_027855481.1:0-259 GCF_054177405.1 Leptonychotes weddellii
TTTTATTTATTTATTTGAGAGAGAGAGAGCTCATGAGAGGGGGGAGGGTCAGAGGGAGACGCAGACTCCCTGTTGAGCAGGAAGCCCGATGTGGGACTCGATCCCGGGACTCCAGGATCACGACCTGAGCCGAAGGCAGTCGCTTAACCAACTGAGCCACCCAGGCGCCCCGGCCAATTCATTTTAAACCGTAGATCATGATTGCCTCCCCTAGTGATGCATGGCTAGTCAACCTCGGGTGGCCCTAAGCCCCTCCGCT
>NW_027855482.1:0-259 GCF_054177405.1 Leptonychotes weddellii
CACACACACACACACACACACACAGAATACACACACACACAGGCTTTTCAATTCTTCTCCAACAAAAATTACCATGTCCAAAAATATGCTCTAAATTATCAGACAACAAAAGATCCTAGGGAAGCCTGGCTTTCAAGTGAAAAGGCTGAGGACTCACTACTCATAGCATCAGAAGGCAACAGAGTGTACTGGTTAAGACCATGGAGCCTGAAGTATAGTATTTAAACTTGGTTCCACCATTAACTAACTGTGACCTTGC
>NW_027855483.1:0-1978 GCF_054177405.1 Leptonychotes weddellii
CTTGCCATTTGCAATGATGTGGATGGAACTAGAGGGTATTATGCTAAGCAAAATAAGTCAGAGAAAGACAATTATCATACGATCTCACTCATAAGTGGAATTTAAGAAACAAAACAGAAGATCATAGGGGAAGAGAGGAAAAAGTGAAACAAGAGGAAACCAGAGAGGGAGACAAACCATAAGAGACTCTTAATCTCAGGAAACAAACGGAGGGTTTTTGGAGTGGAAGGGGTGAGAAGGATGAGGTGGTTGTGTGATGGACATTGGGAGGGTATATGTTGTGTTGAGCACTGCTTATTGTGTAATACTGATGAATCACAGACCTGTACCCCGAAATAAATAATACATTTTATGTTAATAATAATAAAAAATAAAGAAAAGAAATAAATAAAATCTAATTTTTCAGATATATGAATTGCTATCCCAGCTTTCTTTTGATTTCCATTAGCATGATACATGGTTCTCCAACCCCTCACTTTCAATCTGGAGGTGTCTTTGGGTCTAAAATGAGTCTCTTGTAGACAGCATATTGATGGGGTAATATATATATTACTCAGCCATTAAAAAGGATGAAATCTTACCGTTTACATCAATGTGGATGGAACTGAAGGGTATTATGTTGAATGACATAAGTTAATCAGAGAAAGACAATTATCATTGGGTTTCATTCATACATGGAATATAATAGTGCAGAGGATCATAGGGGAAAGGAGGGAAAACTGAATGGGAAGAAATCAGAGAGGGAAACAAACCATGAAAGACTCTTAACTATAGGAAACAAACAGGGTTGCTGGAGGGAAGGTGGGTGGGGGGATGGGGTAACTTTGTGACTGGCATTAAGGAGGGCACATGTTGTGATGAGCACTGGGTGTTATATGCAACTGATGAATTACTGAGTTGTACATCTGAAACTAATGTGCACTCTATGTTGGCTAATTGAATTTAAATAAAAAATTAAAGATAGATTGAAGAAAAGATGGCAGAGGAGTAGGGGACCCTATTTCAACTGGTCCCCAGAATTGAGCTGGATATCTACCAGACCACTCTGAGCACCCACGAAATCAGCCTGAGACATAAGAAGATCTGGATCTCTACAAACAGAATATCGTGGGCGGCTGGTTTCGAGGTTTGAAGCGGAGAGCCGTGATTCCGTGGGCAGATATCGGAGGATAAACGGCAGCGGGAGGGAGCCTGGCCGTGGGGATCCTACACCACCAGTGAGCAACAGCCTCGCACGCTGGGGATGAGGCACAGACTCGCAGACCAGTAGTGATGGGGAAAGGACTTTAGGGCAGCCCCCTGGGATGGAAACCCGGAGCGGTGGGGTCATGCATGAGAACTGGGAGTGGCTGGCGGTTTTAGAAGCACAAAGGGCAGAGACATGCCCCGACCTGGAGGCAGGACTGAGAGCACTGCAGAGGGGCATACAACCCAGGATGCTGCAGTTTATAGCAGCACGGACAGAAACGGAGACAGTATGGCCTGGAGAGCTCACTGAAGAACAGACTGCGGTCTCTCTGCTCTGAGGCAGAGGGTTGGAAACGGTCTCTTCTGCTCTGACTCGTGGAAGAGTCGCGGAAAGCCAGCTGAGAAAGCCGCCAGAGAACAAAAGCCCCAAAAAACTGATTCCCACTGAGCCCATCCCCTGCCACAAGGGGGCAGGGCAACTCTGCCCAAACAGGGTTGCCTGACTAACAGCGCAGCAGGCCCCTCCCACAGAAGATAGGCTGGGAAAACAAGAGGCCAGCAACCCTAAGTTCTCAAGAAAACAGGTGCATTTTGCTTGGGTTCTGGTCAATAATTTGGACTCTATACATTCCCTCAAACACCCATCAACAGAATGACTAGGAGGAGGAGCCCCCAAAACAGAAAAGACTCAGAGATTATGACTTATGCTGCAGATTTACAAATGGATGCAGATATAACCAAGATGTTGGAGATGGAATTCAGGCTAGCAATTGTGAAGACAATGGCTAGA
>NW_027855484.1:0-259 GCF_054177405.1 Leptonychotes weddellii
GGGAAGAGGGTCAGAGGGAGAAGCAGACCCCCCGCTGAGCAGGGAGCCCGATGCGGGACTCGATCCCGGGACTCCAGGATCATGACCTGAGCCGAAGGCAGTCGCCTAACCAACTGAGCCACCCAGGCGCCCCCAGCTTCTGCTCTTTAAAAGAAACTACTAAGAAAATGAAAAGTCAAGTCAGTCTTTAAGACAAGTCATGATTTCCACAAAACATGTATGTGACAAAGAAGACACATCCAGAATATACTTTTAAACC
>NW_027855485.1:0-259 GCF_054177405.1 Leptonychotes weddellii
GTTAGTCACCATACAGTACATCATTAGCTTTTTATGTAGCGTTCCATGATTCATTGTTTTCGTATAACACCCAGGGCTCCATGCAGTAGGTGCCGTCCTTAATACCCATCACCGGGCTGACCCATCCCCCAACACCCCTACCCTCTAAAACCCTCAGTTTGCTTCTCAGAGTCCATAGTCTCTCATGGTTCATCTCCCCATCTGATTTCCCCCCCTTCATTTTTCCCTTCCTACTATCTTCTTCTTTTTTTAACATATA
>NW_027855486.1:0-259 GCF_054177405.1 Leptonychotes weddellii
GGAAGTTCTCCTCACCTTTCTAAGCAACAGACTGTGTCCAGGAATAGCTTTCTACTCTAAAATTCTAGCCCTCCCAGGGGATAGAATGAAAAAGTGTCTTAGCATTTAAAAAGACAGAGGCATAGATCACCCAGTCTAACCACCCTGCCATGCAGAATTCCCTTAACAATGTCTTATACAAATGGCCTCCCCCTTTGCTGAAGCACATGCTGGGAGGAAGGCTGGGGTCACAAATAGCCTCTCTGTGGTTGTGGAATTC
>NW_027855487.1:0-259 GCF_054177405.1 Leptonychotes weddellii
CTCCTGTGCACCCCTGTCCCTTTCTCCCATGTCTTCCTGCCCCTTGTGCTGCCCAGCACTCAAACGAGGAGAGAGGGGCATGGGATAGGGGTAGGGGTTGCTGTGGTATCCTGAGGTAGCCTGGCCATTCAGACATAGCTTTGGTCCAGTTGTAAGGCTTTCTTTCTGAACACCTATATTTATAAACATTTGGATATGTGACCATATAATACACACCTAGTGTCAATCTGGTTTTTTTTTTTTTATGTTATGTTAATCA
>NW_027855488.1:0-259 GCF_054177405.1 Leptonychotes weddellii
ATCGGTTTTTCTTGTTTTAATGAATTAATCTACTGATTTTTAGTTCCGTCTTGGGTTTATAAAATCAGTGGGAAGTATTGAGTTCACATACACCCCCTGCCCTTTGACCCCTATTTTTGTCTATCACTAACACCTTGGAGTACATTTGTGACAGTTGATGAAGCAGTATTGCTACATTACTAAAGTTCCTGGTTTATATTAGGGTTCACACTTTGTGTTGTACTTTCTGTGGGCTTGGATACATGTATATAAGTATCTG
>NW_027855489.1:0-259 GCF_054177405.1 Leptonychotes weddellii
CCCTGCTTGTGTTCTCTCTCTCGCTGTGTATCTCTCTCTGTCAAATAAATAAACAAAATATTAAAAAAACAAAACAAAACAAAACTTCCTGGTCCTGGAACCATACAGAAGTGACATACTGCAAAAACTCACCAGTAATCAAGTAAGAAGAAGAGCAGCCTCACATCATAAGGGATGGCAACACTTTCTCATTGTAATGAAGCAGAAAAAATTCCATATACTACTCAGCCATCAAAAAGAATGAAATCTTGCCATTGGC
>NW_027855490.1:0-259 GCF_054177405.1 Leptonychotes weddellii
CGCCCCAGTATTTATCTTTTTGTCACTAGCTTATGTTACTTAGCATAATGTCCTCAAGGGTCATCCATGTTGTAGCATTTTGCAGAATTTCCTTCCTTTTCAGGCCTGAGTAATATTCCACCGCAAGTACTGACCACATTTTGTTTATCCATTCGTCAGTTGATAGACACTGGGTTGCTTCTGTGTTTTAGCTACTGTGACTAATGCTGTTATGAACATAGGTGTACAAATATTTCTTTGAGACCCTATTTCTAGTCCT
>NW_027855491.1:0-259 GCF_054177405.1 Leptonychotes weddellii
AGCACTTTTGGAAAATTTTTTTTTAAGATTTTATTTTATTCTTAATTTTTTATTATAATTTATTTTTATTTTTTTATTTTTTATTATGTTCAGTTAGCCAGCGTGCAGTACATCATAAGTTTTTGTTGTAGTGTTCAACAATTCATGAGTTGCATATAACCCCCAGTGCTCATCCCAATATGTGCCCTCCTTAATACTCATCACCCAGTTACCCCATCCCCCCACCCTCTTCATTTTTAAAAAAAGATTTATTTATTTA
>NW_027855492.1:0-259 GCF_054177405.1 Leptonychotes weddellii
GGTCTTTTTTGCACACAGGAACTAGATCTGTAGGACAAATTCTTTTTTTTTTTTTTAAGGATTTTATTTATTTATTTGAGAGAGTATGAGTGTGAGTAGGGGCAGGGTCAGAGGGAAAAGCAGACTCCCCGCTGAGCAGGGAGCCCGATGTGGGGCTCGATCCCAGGACCCTGAGATCATGACCTGAGCCGAAGGCAGACGCTTAACCGACTGAGCCACCCAGGAGCCCCTGTAAAACAAATTCTTAAAAGCAGACTTG
>NW_027855493.1:0-259 GCF_054177405.1 Leptonychotes weddellii
CCCTGAGGACAAGGTTCTGCCCTATCCTGTCTGCCCTGGGGTGTGTTCGGGGTCTGGATCAAACCCTGGCTCTTGGTTTCTTCCCTGGGGACGTCGCTGGTTCGTGATTCCGAGCAAACTGTTCCAAAGCAGACTCTGGAGACGTGACACATTGAGGACCGACCCCCCCTCCCCCCCAGTCTTCATTCAGGTGCCCACTTGGCTCTCGGCCCGGAGGGGCTGTGGGGCACTCAAGATTGAGCGAAACATGTCTTGGTGC
>NW_027855494.1:0-1978 GCF_054177405.1 Leptonychotes weddellii
CACCACGGGGCAGGCCTGGCCCACACCCCACACCACAGCCCTCCTGGCCCTGCTGGGCAGGTCTCATCCGAGAAGCCTCCCCGGAGGAGGGGACATCTGCCTGCCGAGCTGGCTTCCCCAATACCACAGAAAGGCTGGCTCCCCGAAAGGCACAGGCTGGGGGCACAAGCTGGCCCTGAGGTGTGGGGAGGGAGCGAGGCCCGAGGGGTCAGCGGCATGATGGGCCAGCCTCGGCTGGGGTTGCCCTGACAGGCCTTTGGAGGCTGGTCCCCCCAGAGCCTTCATGGGTCTGGGAAGCCAGGACGCTGCAGGCCTGGGGGGACAGTAGTGGCAGGAAACTGGGGGCCAGGGGCTGCATGGGGGCTATCAAGGGAGGGACCCATCTGGCCCACGTGGACGGCGGGCGGGCCGAGCCAGCGACCAGCAGAGCAGCTCAGCGTGGGGCGTGGGGCAGGATGGGGGGGAAGGGAGCCCATGGGCACAGATGCCCTCCACATAACTCTGTCCCCGAGGGGCGCCTGTGTGGGAGGTGCTGGGACCGTGGGTCCGCCTGAAGGGATGATGGGGCAGAGAGGAGGGGTGGGGACACCTGCAGGCTGATTAGCTGCCCCATCCTCTCTGACGGGCGTCCGCCCACCACGTCCCCTTTCGCTGTCCTTCCAGGCTGGGCACAGGCACAAACGCCCCTCCCCTGAGGGGACTTCCTGCGGGCTCCCCCCCGCCCCCGGCTCCAAATAGGGGCCCTCTTCTGGGGTCCCTGAGCCTCGCCTCGCGGTCAGCCCTGGCTTTCTGGGCAGCCCCTAAGGTCCCTAGGGGCAGGGACCTCACTGTGGGCCCCTAGCACCCGGCTGGATAGAGAGCCGGCTCAGGGAGGGGGAGGAGCCTGAGGCTGAGGCGGACAGGCCAGCCCAGGCCCGCAAGAAGAGGGCTGGACCACAAGCCTGGCTGCCCGGGAGGTCATGGAGCAGGCAGCAGATATGGGGGTGTCAGCGGGGTGGGTGGGAGCCCAGCCCAGCGCGGGAGCCTGGGACGGTGGCACACTGTGGTCTCCTGCCTCCCCTTCCCAGGGGGAGACCTCCCAACCCTACTCTTCAGCAGCACACTGGGGTGACAGTCCCCCTTGAATGGGGTGAGAACGAGGTGGCATTTCGAGCCAGTGGTGGGGCCATCTCCGGCTGAGCAGGGCCTGGCGTCTGTGCCCCGGAGGCGTCCCTGTGGCCTGAGGCCCGAGGCAGGGGCCACCCTTCCCAGTCTGGCCCTGGGGCCAGCCAGGAAAGAAGGGCAGAAGGGGGATTCCTTGGCTTTGGGGGCTGTGTGGGGCAGCTAGGGGGCTTCCCCAACAAGAGGCCCCCAAGGGCTGCCCCACTGTGGGAGGACGAGGCGTTGCTGAACAAAGAGGCCGGCGAGGGCCCTACGGAGATGACACTGTGATTAAGGAGGCTCCGGCCTCGGCCGTGAGAGGGGCTGCCCCGGCAGAAGGTAGTCCTGGCTGGGGGCTCGGGGCTCACGTGGGTGGAAAGATGCCAATAGGCAGGCCGCTTGGCCTTTCCCACCGAGGCCGGGCTCAGAGAGCCCAGAGCCCCTGCCCAGGCCACATGGCCCTGTTCCCCTGCCAGGGGCTGAGCGGATCTGGAGTCGTGCGTGGGGCCACCTTTGGATGGCCTGGCCTGGGGCACGCGGCTCACAGGGCGCACGGTCTAGCCAGCCGTGGGGCTCCCGGAGGCTGCGACTGTGCCCCATCTCCCCCAGCACCAGCCCAGCGGTGCTGGCCCCTCGGGGCCTCGCTCCCTCCCCACACCTCAGGGCCAGCTTGTGCCCCCAGCCTGTGCCTTTCGGGGAGCCAGCCTTTCTGTGGTATTGGGGAAGCCAGCTCGGCAGGCAGATGTCCCCTCCTCCGGGGAGGCTTCTCGGATGAGACCTGCCCAGCAGGGCCAGGAGGGCTGTGGTGTGGGGTGTGGGCCAGGCCTGCCCCGTGGTG
>NW_027855495.1:0-259 GCF_054177405.1 Leptonychotes weddellii
TGCTTTATGACCTGGTCACTGAAAAGGTGAGTGCCCGGACCTATGGTGCTTCCACGTCACTTGGCTTTGTTTTGCTTCTGGCCTTTTGGCCCTGGCCTCCTCCCACGTCTCTTCCAGCCCGCCTTCCATCCTCCTAATGGTGCTCCCGAGAAAACGTGTCAGACTGTGCTGGGCAGACAGGGAGGCTGTGGGAGCCCCTTCCTGGGGCCCCGAACCCAGAATTTCTGAGGCCTCAGGGAGGGTGTCCCATGGGAAGTGA
>NW_027855496.1:0-259 GCF_054177405.1 Leptonychotes weddellii
AAGGTGGAAGGAGCAACCATGTCGTGAGCCAGGTCAGCCAGGGAGAGTGTGAATGAAGGTAGCAGAGGACCAGGACCCACATGGGTCCCCAACGGTCTTCAAACCAACAAAACCCAAACAAAACCAACCAACCGAACAAGGTCATGTTCGTGTGGTGAGCTGGAGAAACCCGTTTAGGCCCTGAGTTTGTTTCTCCTCTGTCAAAGGAGATACTAAATCTCCCTCATAGAACAATACCGCAAGGCACCAGACAAACAAG
>NW_027855497.1:0-259 GCF_054177405.1 Leptonychotes weddellii
TCGCGCCCCGGGTTCTTTGTGTCGCTCCGATCCTCCCCTCCCCCTCGCCCGCCCGCTTCCCGGGGCCGTTAGAGTCCTGGCTGAGCGTCTGTTACGGTCTTTAAAATGTGTGTTGGCGGCTGCAGCTCTCCGGGAAGGACACTGAGGTTCTTACCACTTTTTCATCGTGCCTTGTCGCTTTCCTTCTTAAGCTGCCCTGAAAAGGCGATCGTCACTACACTTGATTGTTAGTGAAGAATGCATTCGTCTCCCCCTCTCC
>NW_027855498.1:0-259 GCF_054177405.1 Leptonychotes weddellii
CATGAAAGAAACTGGGGAAGACACAAAGAAATGGAAAAACGTTCCATGCTCATGGATTAGAAGGAAAAATACTGTGAAAATGTCTATGCTACTTAGAGCAATTTACACATTTAATGCAATCCCTATCAAAATACCATCCACTTTTTTCAAAGAAATGGAACAAATAATCCTAAAATTTGTATGGAACCAGAAAAGACCCCAAATAGCCAGAGGAATTTGAAAAACAAAAGCAAAGCCAGTGGCATCACAATTCCGGACT
>NW_027855499.1:0-259 GCF_054177405.1 Leptonychotes weddellii
TGGAGAAGTTTTTTTTATCAGATATGTGTTTTGCAGATATTTTCTCCCACTCTTTGACTTGTCTTTTGTTTCTCTTAGGTGTGTCTTCCATAGAGCAGAATTTTTAAATTTTAATGAGATCCAACTTACCAATTTTTTCTCTCATGGATCATGCTTTTGGTGTTGAATTTAAAAACTCATTGCTAAATCCAAAGTTGCCTAGATATGCTCCTAGTTATTTTCTAGAAGTTTCGTGTATTACATTTAGGTCGGATTCATT
>NW_027855500.1:0-259 GCF_054177405.1 Leptonychotes weddellii
AAAGCCTCTAAAGCTCAGTGGTTTTTTGTCACCAATGCTGCATACATCTGTTGTGAGTAAGTATGTTCCGCAGGTGATAAATATCAAAGAAATGTGAGAGCTTTGACATGGGCACATGGCATATGTCTCAGAGAGGGATGGCAAGATGTTTAAATGGGCTTTTGCACTTTAATCATAGTGTAAAAGATGGGATGGCTGTAACACACCTGCCAAATGATAATAGTGCAAGTTGTGTGAGGGATATGTGGGAAGTTATATT
>NW_027855501.1:0-259 GCF_054177405.1 Leptonychotes weddellii
GCAGGCAGAGGGGAGGGAGAAGCAGACTCTCCACTGAGCAGGGAGCCCGACGTGGGGCTCGATCCCAGGATCCTGGGATCATGACCTGAGCCGAAGGCAGCTGCTTAACCGACTGAGCCACCCGGGCGCCCCTCTTTAAATATTTCTTTTCTGTGGCTCCTGAAGATCTCTTAGAAGTTGGGGCGGCATGTAGGTGCACTGGACCAGCAGCCTGACCCACCAATATAGAAAGTGGCAGACAACCACACCCATGCATCAA
>NW_027855502.1:0-259 GCF_054177405.1 Leptonychotes weddellii
TAAACCCAGCAGGAGAAGAGAAATAATAAAGATCAGAGCAGAAATCAATGAAATAGAAACCAAAAGAACAGAACAGATCAACAAAACTAGGAGCTGGTTCTTTGAAAGCATTAACAAGATTGATAAGCCCCTGGCCAGACTTATCAAAAAGAAAAGAGAAAAGACCTAAATAAATAAAATCATGAATGAAAGAGGAGAGATCAAAACCAACACCAAAGAAATACAAACAATTATAAGAACATATTATGAGCAACTATAA
>NW_027855503.1:0-259 GCF_054177405.1 Leptonychotes weddellii
TAGTCTCTGCAAAAATTATTTGCTCCTCGGTTACTGAGTTGAATGTGTTAGGTAAAGAGTTTGTAGATTTTTAGTAAGCTATATGGTTTTAAATTTTGCACATGAGTAAGACTTTGCTCACTTTTCTGCAAAGGATATCTAGATGTACTCTTCAGATTGTCAGCTTTGAACCTTGGCCTCTGTACTGCTTGGGTACACAGGAGAGGAAAACAAGATCATATATCTGAGAAAGCTGTGTAGATGGTAATGGTAAAGCTCA
>NW_027855504.1:0-259 GCF_054177405.1 Leptonychotes weddellii
CAAAAAAATTGAAATCTTGACATTTGCAACAATGTGGATGGAACTAGAGGGTATTTTGCTGAGCGAAATAAGTCAGATCAGAGAAAGACAATTATCAATATGATCTCACTCATATGTGGAATTTAAGAAACAAAACAGAGGAGCATAGGGGAAGGGAGGGGAAAAATAAAACAAGATGGAATCAGAGAGGGAGACAAATCGTAAGAGACTCTTGATCATATGATCAAGAGAGTTGCTGAGGGGAAGGGGTGGGGGATGG
>NW_027855505.1:0-1978 GCF_054177405.1 Leptonychotes weddellii
TATGAACAGGCTGGTGCATAGATCAGTGCTCCACACTAGATTTTGGGTGTATTTTGGTCTGTTAGAAGAAAGGGCCTCCCAAAATTTTAAAGAAAGAAAAACTTATATATGTGCAAAAATAAGAGTTGATAGGATGAAGGGATGGAATATGACTGTAAAGATGAAAATTATAAAAAATTTTATAAAAGGAATTGATAAGTTGTTTGAAAAAAGAAAGAAGAGAATTTAAAAAAAAAAAAAAGAAAGAAAAAGGGAGAGAATGTGATCAGGCAGGGGAGTAGGACAAAACCATACACTAGAGATTAGGGTATAGTCTGATCTGTTAAAAGAAACTGTCTCAAAATTTTAAAGAGAGGACAACTTATATATATATATGCCAAAAATAAGGGTAACTACTATGAAGGGATAGAATATGACTCTAAAAATGAAAAATAAAAATGGTTTTTAAAAAAGGGATTGTTAAGATGTTGGTTGAAAAAGGGAAAAAGAGGGGGCGGAGCAAGTTGGCAGAGGAGTAGGAGACCTGGATTTCATCTACTCTCAGGAATTCAGCTGGATAGGGATCAAACCATTCTGAACACCTACAAACTCAACAGGAGATCGAAGAAAAGAATAACAACAACTCTGAACCGAAAAGCAACCACTTTTTGGAAGGTAGGACGTATGGAGAAGTGAATCTGAGGTGATATTCAGGAGGATAGATGGCGGGGGAGGGGCCACCATCTGCCGCTTCTGGCAAGTGATAGAGCCATGGAGCACAAAATTGGAACTTTTAGAAGTCTTCACTGAGGGACGTCACTCTGGTGGCTAAGTGGGGGTGGAACCATCGTGGGACAGTGTGGTCTCAGGACCCTCGGGGTCACAGAAAGACCGGGGTGCCTGAGTGTGGCAGAGCTCCCAGGTATCGGAGTGGGGAAGCCGGCTGCAGAGACAGAGCCCAGGCGTGGGCTCTCTGCTCGGGGTTGCCATAAACCATGATCCACGGCACAGTTGGGCCCATGCTCCTCCAGCAGGCACCCAACAAGCGGCAGATCCAGGGAGACTCACATTCTTCCCCTGGGAGGAGAGGTGCGGGAATGCACCACAGGGATCTGCTGGGTTTGGAGACTCCAAATGGGGTCGGGTACCAGAGAGAGAAACGCGCGGTCACAGACCGGGTGAGCACGGAGTGCGGCCGGAGACTGGGGAGAGGGAGTGACTGACGGCTTTTCTCTGGGGGCTCAGTGAGGAGTGGAGCCCAAGTTCTCGGCTCCCCCGAGGCAGAGACTGGGAGGCCGCCATTTTCACTCTCTGCCTCCAAAGCTGTATGGAAAGCTTGCAGGGAACAAAAGCTCCGGAGATCAAACCCGAGCAGATTACTTAGCCCGGACTGGGTAAGGGCGGGGCAATTCGGCCTCCGGCAAAGACTTATGAAAACCACGGCAGCAGGCCCCTCCCCCAGAAGATCAGCAATAACAGCCAGCCAAGACCAAGTTTACCAATCAATGAGAACAGCAGAACTCCAGCGCTAGGGGAATAATGCACATAGAATTCATGGCTTTTTTACCATGATTCTTTAGTCTTTCAAAGTTAATTTTTTTTAACTGTCTTTTTTTTTTTTTAAGATTTATTTATTTATTTGAGAAAGGGAGAATGAGAGAGAGTACATGAGAGGGGGGAGGGTCAGAGGGAGAAGCAGGCTCCTCGCTGAGCAGGGAGCCCAATGCGGGACTCGTTCCCGGGACCCCAGGATCATGACCTGAGCTGAAGGCAGTTGCTTAACCAACTGAACCACCCAGGCGCCCTGTATTTTTTTTTTTAATCTTCTTTTTCCCTTTTATAACCAACATCTTATCAATCCCTTTTTTAAAAAACATTTTTATTTTTCATTTTCAGAGTCATATTCTATCCCTTCAAGTAGTTACCCTTATTTTTGGCATATATATATAAGTTGTTCTCTCTTTAAAATTTTGAGACAGTTTCTTCTAACAGATCAGAT
>NW_027855506.1:0-259 GCF_054177405.1 Leptonychotes weddellii
CACCAGCAGTTTCTACACAGCACCATCAGCAGAGGATGGAGTCCTCTACACTAAACCCCTCCTCCCTGCACCTGGCAGGGGCATCTTTACAGGGGCAAGTGTGCTTGTGAGCCAGCTCAGCAGGCCTCTCCCTCAGAAGACCAACACAGGCCCCCCAAATGTACCAACTCTACTGAGTAAAGAGTGCTCCAAAATGTCAGCTTCTGGTAGAAATAGGACCAGGCTTGCTTCTTTATTTTTTTCCTTAATTTTTTAAATT
>NW_027855507.1:0-259 GCF_054177405.1 Leptonychotes weddellii
CATTGTAGCAATTTAGGATTCAGTGAAGTAGAGTCTATTTTGCTTATTTCCAGTTATCTCGCTCAATGCTCTCAACAGACGCTACAATACGGAGCTCAAAGAGAAGAGCAGACGGCTGCAAAAAAGAATCAAAGCAAATTTGGCACTCATTGTTACTGTCATTGCCACTTCTTTTGCTTTTAAATGAAAAAAATCATTATAGTTCATTTGGGGAAATTTTCCTACAGACTCAGTGAAACCCGGGGATGTTCTGCAATCA
>NW_027855508.1:0-259 GCF_054177405.1 Leptonychotes weddellii
TTTAGGTCTTCCTCACTTATCAATGCTCCTGGGTGGTTCTGGAGCTATTTGTTGGTGACCCCTTTGTCATTCTGGAGAAATTAGAACTGGAATGTTGGTTTGCCCCAATCACTGCAGACGGTCTGAACCACATACTGGGAATAGAACTGGTAACGTGGGCTCCTTGCCCCCAGAGCGATTACCTCCTAAACCCTGCTGAATGGCAGCCTGCCATCAGTATTATCCCAAGGACTCCAGTGGCCTCTCAGACACCACCTCC
>NW_027855509.1:0-259 GCF_054177405.1 Leptonychotes weddellii
AGTCACCCCATCCCTCCCACCCCACCCCCCACTCCAACAACCCTCAGTTTGTTTCCTGCCATTAAGAATTCCTCATATCAGTGAGATCATATGATACATGTCTTTCTCTGTTTGACTTATTTCACTCAACATAATACCCTCCAGTTCCATCCACGGTCATTGCAAATTGACCCGTCTTTTCTGGACGGACATTTAGATTAGTTCCATTCTTCCTGTGACAAACTATACTGCAAATAGTATCATTGTGCAAAGGTATTTG
>NW_027855510.1:0-259 GCF_054177405.1 Leptonychotes weddellii
TATCGTTTGGACCTCCACTAACAGGGTTAGACCCTGCCCTACAAGTTGTTGAGGAAGCAAAGATGGTGGGCAGGCTCTGGTCTTCAGAGGAAATAAAACCATACGATCACTGTCTTTATCCCAAGCGTACACTGAGCCAGGCACAGCGGAAGTGCTGGGACAGCACAGAGGGTCACTGAAAGGCTTGCATTTCATTGCCGATGGGAAAAAAGGGGGAAGAGAGGTGGTGGAGTGCTTTCGAAACAAGTCCCCTCTCTTC
>NW_027855511.1:0-259 GCF_054177405.1 Leptonychotes weddellii
GGGAAGAGGGTCAGAGGGAGAAGCAGACCCCCCGCTGAGCAGGGAGCCCGATGCGGGACTCGATCCCGGGACTCCAGGATCATGACCTGAGCCGAAGGCAGTCGCCTAACCAACTGAGCCACCCAGGCGCCCCCAGCTTCTGCTCTTTAAAAGAAACTACTAAGAAAATGAAAAGTCAAGTCAGTCTTTAAGACAAGTCGTGATTTCCACAAAACATGTATGTGACAAAGAAGACACATCCAGAATATACTTTTAAACC
>NW_027855512.1:0-259 GCF_054177405.1 Leptonychotes weddellii
CCAAATCACCATGACTTAGTTCAGTTCTCAGCTGATTAAAAACCCATATTTTCTTCTCAACACTTTATAATCCTTACTTGTAAAAACATCAGTTTGATAGCCATTTGTATGTCTTCTTTTGAGAAGTGTCTGTTCATGTCTTCTGCCCATTTTTTGACTTGATTATTTGTTTTTTGGGTGTTGAGTTTGAAAAGTTCTTAATAGATCTTGGATACCAGCCCTTTGTCTGTAGTGTCATTTGCAAATATCTTCTCCCATT
>NW_027855513.1:0-259 GCF_054177405.1 Leptonychotes weddellii
GGCCAGTGTGTGAGGTGCAGGTGTAACCAGGACCCAGGTAAGAGAGCATCCTTTCCACCCCAGGCTTTCCGAGCGAGAGCTCAGGAGCCCTCAGGAACCCCGGTCTCTCTCTGCTGCCCCCCGCCCCCGCCCCCACCCCGCAGCAACCACACCCCAGCCTCACACGGCCCTTCTGCCCCCGCTCGGCTTTGCTTGGGAAGTGAGGGTTCATCCCGTCTGGCCAGCGGCCGACGTGGCCTCCCCAGCTCCTGGCACTGAG
>NW_027855514.1:0-259 GCF_054177405.1 Leptonychotes weddellii
ATGCGTACTATACGTTTTCACAATTTTCTTTTTTTTCTTTTTCTTTTTTTCGTTTTCACGATTTTCTATGTTATTCAAAGAGTTCTAATGCATTACTATCATTGTTTATTTTGATGCTCAGTTGTCCCCAGTTTGGCCAGTGGGAGCTTCATGAAGTTGGCTCCTGTGTCCTTTTCACATGTCATCATAGGTCTTTGAGCGCTTCCTGCTTTCTGGCACAATAAGATGTTCCAGGCTCATCTGGTACTTTCCCTGCCCC
>NW_027855515.1:0-259 GCF_054177405.1 Leptonychotes weddellii
TTCAGATCCCTACATTTGTATCTTTGGGGTAAATACCCAGTAGTGCAATTGCTGGGATCATATGGTAGCTCTATTTTCAACTTTTTGAGGAACCTCCATACTGTTTTTCAGAGTGGCTGCACCAGCTTGCATTCCCACCCACAGTGTAGGAGGGTTCCCCTTTCTTGTATGGCTGTCTTCTTAATACCTTTTTTTTTTTCTTTTCTCGTAAGTGTTAAGAGAATACGATCTTAGGATCAAAAAAGTTTTGGGAAGCAGT
>NW_027855516.1:0-1978 GCF_054177405.1 Leptonychotes weddellii
AAAGTAAATACTGACAAGGAGGCACTTACTTTGGACATTTTGCTATTTGGTTTTCATATGCGATATTTTCCACTTGAAGTTTTTGTTTCTCATTTCCTCCATTACTGTCTTCTTTTGTGTTTAACTTTGTTTTGTTTTGTTTTGTTTTGTTTGCAATTACAACAGAGACTATGGCCCACGTGTCTTAAGACACTTATTATTTAGGCCTTGCAGAAAAATTTGCCTACCCCTGTTCTAAATACAAACCAGTGTTTTGAGAAAAAATAAGTGGGAAAAAAGGAGTTACACCATTGGATTGTGTTTAATTTTTTTTTTTTTTGTAATGAGACATTTTAATTCTCTTCTATTCTTCTGTTTCCCTTTTTTAATATCCTGTAGTTATTTTCTTTGTGGTTACCATGCACATTACATTTAAAATCCTAAGGTTATAATACATTAATTTTAATTTATACCATCTTAACTGTAATAACATAAAAACCTAACTCCGTCATAGCTCCATCCCTACCTTTCCAGTTGTTGGTGTCACAAAATTACATTTTTATGCATTATGTGTCCAAAAACATAAGCTAATAAAATTTTAATGCATTAGTGTCTTAAATTATGTAAAAGACATAATGTGCAATCACTAACCAAAGTTAAAAAAAATACTGATTTTTATATGCCCATATATTTACCTTTTCTGTGTTCTTTATTTCTTCATACAGCTTTAAGTTACTTTCTACAGCTCCTTCATTTCAAATTGCAAGACTCCCTTTGGCAGTTCATACAGGGTAGGTCCAGGGGCAAAGAACTCTTCAGCTTTTGTGTATCTGAGAATGTCTTAATTTCTCCCTTGCCTTTGGAGGACAGTTTTGCTGGGTATAGGATTTTTGGTTGATAGTTTTTTCTTTTAGCACATGAATATATTGACCTACTGCCTTCTGGACTTCAAAGTTCCTGATGAGAAATCTGCTAAAAATCTTATCACAGATCTCTTGTCTGTGATGAGTCACTTTTCTCTTGCTGCTTTCAAGATTCTCTTTCTTTGGCTTTTTGCTTTTTGCTTTTAACATGTGTCAGTGTGGTCTCTTGAGTTCATTCTATTTGGAGTTTTCTGAGCTTCTTGAATATTTATGTTAATATCTTTCATCAAATTTGGAAAATTTTCTATCATTATTTTTTGTATATTGTCTCTGACTCTTTCTTTCTCTCATCTCTTTCTGGGACTTTCACAGTGTGCATGTCCATACACTTGATGGACTCCTACAGGTCCATTAGGCTCTCTTCATTTTTCTTCAATTCTTTTTTTCTTTTTCCTCCTTAGACTTAATAATTTCAAGTGTTCTATATTCAAGTTTGCTGATTCTTTCTTCATTCTCTGCTCAAATCTGCCTTTGTATCTCTCTAGTGAATCTTTTATTTCAATTATTATACTTTTAAGCTCCAGAATTTCTTCTTCTTTTTCTTTTTTAGGTTTTCTGTATCTTTATTGATGTGTACATTTTATTTATACATAATTTTCTGACTTTTTCCTATGTCTTTCTTTAGTTCTTTGAGCATCTTCAGGACAGCTGATTTTACACTCTTTGTCTAGTAGATCTATGTCAGTTCTCTTAAAGGGGCAGTTTGTTGATTGTTTCCTCTTTGAATTGGCCATACTTTGCTGTTTCTTTGTATGCCTTGTGATTTTTTGTTGTTGTTGAAAACCAGACATCTACATCTCATAATGTGGCAATGATGGAGGTGAAATTCTCCCCCTGACCCAAGGTTTGCTGTTTTTTGTTTGTTTGTTTTGTTTTGTTTATTGTTATATGCTGTTTCTGTACTGAAAATCAACCTGAAGTGTAAGCTTAAGTCTTTCCAAGTCTTTCCTGGGCCTGTGTTTTTCCCTGAATATGTGTGGTGACGTTGAAAATTTCCCCCTATGTACACTTGTTTCTGAATATCCTGGTATCTAATGTCAGACTCCCCAAAGTGGCAATAGTAAGCAAATGAAGAG
>NW_027855517.1:0-259 GCF_054177405.1 Leptonychotes weddellii
GACCTAGGAGGACCTCCTCCTGAGGCCCAACAGCCTCTATGCTACCTGAACACACAAGAGGCAAACAGCCTACTTAGAAACCTACTTAAAACTGTTGAATCACAGATCTGAACCTCTGAAACAAATAATACAATATATGTTAAAAAAAAAAAAAGAAGAAGAAGATAGCAGGAGGGGAAGAATGAAGGGGAGGAAATCAGAGGGGGAGACGAACCATGAGAGACTACGGACTCTGAGAAAGAAACTGAGGGTTCTAGAG
>NW_027855518.1:0-259 GCF_054177405.1 Leptonychotes weddellii
TGTTCAGCCAAATCATTCAAGAGAGCAAACCAGACAAGAGCATCACACGCTAATTTCACAAAACTGAAAAAAGACAGCAGTATGAAAGCGGTAATTATGCTAAACTCTTCAAAAGAGAATCAAAGAAACACTTGGAGTGTTTCCTTTTACTTGTCTCTACTAATGTTTCATATTGTATCTTAGATACAGATATACGGGCGCACACACACCATAGTCATACTTTTCATTTAACATTATATGCATCCTGTTTGATTTTCAC
>NW_027855519.1:0-259 GCF_054177405.1 Leptonychotes weddellii
TCGTTAAGCGTCTACCTTCGGCTCAGGTCATGATCCCGGGGTTCTGGGATCGAGCCCCCGCATGGGGTTCCCTGCTCGGCGGGAAGCCTGCTTCTCCCTCTCCCACTCCCCCTGCTGCTCCCCCTGCTCATGTTCTCTCTCCCTCTCTCTCTGTCTCGCTCTTAAATAAATAAATAAATAAATAAATAATAAATAAAATATTTAAAGAAAAATGATACTTTTATTCTCAACAGTTCAATTTTCTCCATTTTTATTTGTT
>NW_027855520.1:0-259 GCF_054177405.1 Leptonychotes weddellii
TGACGAGTTCTGCCTAGATTTGGAATTAGATCCCAGGAGATTGGCCCCTGGAATTCACAGAATGGAACAGGGCTCTCACAAGTTTGGGAGGTAGCGAGCCACATTCAGACTGAGACCACGTGACCTGTGCCCCTGGATCTCGCCGAATACTCCTGACATTTCAAGGTGTTGGCACTATTGTCCTGAGATACAGACAGATACCCCAAGACATGTGTCTGGGAGGGGCAGACCGGGCTTGAGATCTCACAGGATTTGGATC
>NW_027855521.1:0-259 GCF_054177405.1 Leptonychotes weddellii
AACCACCACACTTCCAGGCCCACGTCAGTCCCCATCAGATCTTCCTGTCATGTGTCTAGGCTGAGACCCAATAGGGGAGTGCCTTGGCCAGAGCACAGACTCAGAAGTCAGACCCATCTGGGTTTGAAGCCTCATTCCAACACCTATTGGCTATGAGACCCTGGCTAGTTATTAATCTATAATCCCTCAATTTCCTCATCGAGGAAATAGGAACCATAATAGCACTTATGACATTAGGTTACTGGTTCAATTCTTATTA
>NW_027855522.1:0-259 GCF_054177405.1 Leptonychotes weddellii
ACCTTCCAGAAAGTGGTCGCTTTTCTGATGAGAGAGTTGTTGCTCTTCCTTTCTTCGATATCCTGTTGAGTTTGTAGGTGTTCAGAATGGTTTGATCCCTATCCAGCTGAATTCCTGAGAGGAGACGAAATCCAGGTCTCCTACTCCTCCGCCATCTTGCTCCGCCCCCTCAGATACTGATGTAATTTGTATAGTAACTCTCTTTACTTCTAGTAATGCATTTTTGCCTTAAAAGTATTTTGTAGGGGCGCCTGGGTGG
>NW_027855523.1:0-259 GCF_054177405.1 Leptonychotes weddellii
TACCTTCAATGCCATCCCGGTCAAAATTCCAATGACATTTTTCAAGGTGCTGGAACAAATAATCCTAAAATTTGTATGGAATCAGAAAAGACCCCGAACTGCCAAGGAGATGTTGAAAAAGAAAAACAAAGCTGGGGGCATCACGTTGCCCGATTTCAAGCTATACTACAAAGCAGTGATCACCAAGACAGCTACTAGCACAAAAACATATAGACCAATGGAACAGAAGAGAGAGCCCAGATATGGACCCTCAACTCTA
>NW_027855524.1:0-259 GCF_054177405.1 Leptonychotes weddellii
CCAACTTCATCCTTTTGCATGTGAATATTCAGTTGTCCCACCACCATTTGTTGAAGACACTAGTCTTTCTCCATTGAATAATCTTGGCACCCTTGTTGAAAATCAGTTGATCATAGGGGCGCCTGGGTGAGCATCTGACTCTTGATTTCAGCTCAGGTCATGATCTCAGCGTCGTGAGATTGAGCCCTGCGTCAGGCTCTGTGCTGAGCAGAGTTTGCTAAAGTTTCTCTCTCCCTCTCCCTCTGCCTCTGCCCCTCCT
>NW_027855525.1:0-259 GCF_054177405.1 Leptonychotes weddellii
TAGCCTGGTGGTGGGTATTGAGGAGGGCACATTCTGCATGGAGCACTGGGTGTCATGGACAAACAATGAATCATGGAACACTACATCTAAAACTAATGATGTAATGTATGGGGATTAACATAAGAATAAAAAAAAAAAGACTTAAGGGGGTGCCAAAACACTCAGAAATCAAGATGAATAATATATAAACAACTTTATTGTAATACCATTTACAGGCTAAAAAAAAGTTTGCCTATTTGTTTTTACTTAAAGATTTTAT
>NW_027855526.1:0-259 GCF_054177405.1 Leptonychotes weddellii
ATGTCCCTGATTTCTGTGCATTGATTTTACATCCTTCCACTTTACTGAATTCCTGTAAGAGTTATAGAAATTTTGGGGTGGAGTCTTTTGGGTTTTCCACATAAAGTATCATGTCATCTGCAAAGAGTGAGAGCTTGACTTCTTTGCCGATTCGGATGCCTTTCATTTCTTTTTGTTGTCTGATTGCTATGGCTAGGACGTCCAGTACTATGTTGAACAGCAGTGGTGAGAGTGGACATCCCTGCCATGTTCCTGACCT
>NW_027855527.1:0-1978 GCF_054177405.1 Leptonychotes weddellii
GGGTGGGAGGATGGGTTAGCCTGGTGAGGGTATTGAGGGCATGTTCTGCATGGAGCACTGGGTGTTATGCACAAACAATGAATCATGGAGGGGCGCCTGGGTGGCTCAGTCATTAAGCGTCTGCCTTCGGCTCAGGTCATGATCCCAGGGTCCTGGGATTGAGCCCCGCATCAGGCTCCCTGCTCCGCGGGAAGCCTGCTTCTCCCTCTCCCATTCCCCCTGCTTGTGTTCTCTCTCTCGCTGTGTCTCTCTCTGTCAAATAAATAAATAAAATCTTAAAAAAAATAAAATAAAAAAAACCCTAAAAAACAAAAAACAATGAATCATGGAACACTACATCTAAAACTAATGATGTAATGTATGGGGATTAACATACCAATAAAAAAATTTAAAAAAAAAGTTGCATGCTCTACTGACAGCCAGCAAGCCAGTCAGGTGCCCCTCCCCTTTTTAAGTAGACCTTTGATTACTTTGGATTTAATTTGCTCTTTTTTTCCCTCGTTTCCTAAAGTGCAAGCTTAGATTATTGATTTCTTATATTTCTTCTTTTCTAATATATAAACTTAATGCTCTGAATTTCCCTCTATGCATTCCTTTTGCTACATCCCACAAATTTTGATAAGTTGTATATTCATTTACATTTAGTTCAAAACATTAAAAATTTTCTCTTGAAATTTCTTGTTTAACTTATGATTTATTTATTTATTCTTTTAAATATTTTATTTGTTTGACAGCGAGAGACACAGTGAGAGAGGGAACACAAGCAGGGGGAGTGGGAGAGGGAGAAGCAGGGAGCCCGATGCGGGGACTCAATCCCAGGACTCTGGGATCATGACCTGAGCCGAAGGCAGACGCTTAACGACTGAGCCACTCAGGCGCCCCTAACTTATGCTTTATTTTAGAATTGTGTTAATATTCAAGTATTTTGGAATTTTCCAGCTGTCTTTCTGTAACTGAGGTCTCTGAAAGCAGATACTGAGTTTCTGTTCTTTCAAATTTGTTAAGATATGTTTTATGGCCGCGAGCGATCAGCCTGGCCCGGCGCTCCTGCACGCCTGGCCGGCAAGCGTCGCAGTGCGCTTGCGCCTGGGCGGGATTGATGGCGTCGTGGGGGGCGGGGGGGTGTGCGTAGTGACCCGGCCTTTCCTTTGGTTTTTCCCTCTCTCAACCCCGCGGAGGCTTTTGGAAGGGCGCTTGCGCGAGGAACTCGGTGCTGAAGTGGCCGAGCTGTCGGGATGGGCCTGATGAGTGGGTGCTTCGAGGACCCAAGATTGTCTAAAGCCACAGGGAAAATGGTGGAAAATTCACCGTCGCCATTGCCAGAAAGCGATTTATGGCTTTGTTCTTTTCTTAAGCTCCCAGTTTGGCTTCATCCTGTATCTTGTGTGGGCATTTATTCTTGAATCTTGGCTAAACTCCTTAGGGTTAACCTATTGGCCCCCAAAATACTGGGCAGTTGCATTGCCCGTCTACTTCCTCATTACTATAGTAACTGGTTAGGTACTCTTATTTGGAATAAACATGATGAGTATCTCGCCACTCAGCTCCATTCATACAATCACAGATAACTATGCTAAAAATCAACAGCAGAAGAAATACCAAGAAGAGGCCATCCCAGCATTAAGAGATACTCCTATTAGTGAAGTAAACCATATGTTCTTCCTGGCAACTAAATAACTTTATGCCAAAAACTAAATTGTATGTAGACTAACACCCAGCATTTACTATAATTTTTTATGTGATAATTTTTTTATGTAATAATTTTGATCATAATTATTTTGACTCTCTCTCGTACCCAATAGTGAAATGTAAACAAAGTAGGTTGATTCTTTTAGATTAAGTTCTGTTAATATTATAAAAGTTCTCGAGTATTAGTTATTAATGAACAGAATAAATAAAATACTGCATTACCATATAGCAGACTTGTTAAAAAAATAAGTATCAGTAAAAACAAGAAGTCCCTCCAAAAAAAAAAAAA
>NW_027855528.1:0-259 GCF_054177405.1 Leptonychotes weddellii
TAAAAAATAAACTTATAATTTAAAATTTTATATTTACAGAGAAGTTGCAAAGATGGTACAGAGACCTTGTCTACCCTTTACTCACTAGCTCCCATTGTTAACATCTTACTTTTTTAAAAAAATTTTTTTATTGTTATGTTAATCCCCATACATTACATCATTAGTTTTAGATGTAGTGTTCCATGATTCATTGTTTGTGTATAACACCCAGTGCTCCATGCAGAACGTGCCCTCCTCAATACCCATCATGAGGCTAACC
>NW_027855529.1:0-259 GCF_054177405.1 Leptonychotes weddellii
TATTGAAAAACATTAGTAAATTCCTATTAAGACGAAAATCTACAATTGTTTCAAATGTGATCTAATTTGTTCTGGCAAGCACTGTTCCAGGAATTGATGATACATGAATGAAAAAGACCAAATTTCTGTCCCCATGGTAATTCTGTTATCTGTAAGTAAAGACAACAGAGTTTTCAAGATTATATATGCATTATTTTTACCCACACAGAGATGTTCTATAGAACTCAATTTAAAATTTATTTTTTTCAAGTTTTTTTTT
>NW_027855530.1:0-259 GCF_054177405.1 Leptonychotes weddellii
TTTAAAGTACGGACTAGCCCAGAATTATTAATGCGTTAACTATGGTATAATACAGAATATCTGGTCTTTGTCCCTGGTCCTCGTGCAGAGCTTCATCAACCTTTGGAATTTCCTGAGTTGTAGGGGTATCTTGGTTATGCTAATGACATAATCTGGAGGTGGGGGTACCCAGCTGGCCTCAGGATGGGGGCTGAATGATCATCAGAAAGACCAAACAAACATGTTATTAGAGAGTTGGAAATTTCAGGCACCTGACCTC
>NW_027855531.1:0-259 GCF_054177405.1 Leptonychotes weddellii
TGCCTTTGAGGGAGGCATTTGCTTAACTTACATCTCTATTTATATCTCTGCTTTGTTCCTGAAAGGACTTCATGTGGGGGGGGAGCGGTGAGGACTGTTATCTCCATGTTTTGTTTTTAGATTTTATTTATTTATTTGAGAGAGAGAGAGAGTAAGCAAGAGAGAGCACGAACAGGGGGGAGGGGCAGAGGCGGAGGGAAGAGACTCCCCGTTGAGCAGGGAGCCCGATGTGGGACTCGATCCCAGGATCCCGGGATCA
>NW_027855532.1:0-259 GCF_054177405.1 Leptonychotes weddellii
GTTACATACAGGGAGTTGAGGAGCGACCAACTGGACAAAGCATCTGGTAAGGGATCTACGTGCAGCAAGTTTTTATATCATAGCAACTTAACCTGGCAGCTATCATGGCCCTTCCCCTCCGTGCACTGCCAGTGTTTTCAAGGATATCAAGGCTTGCCTTCCAGGCATTTTTTGTTACAAGGGAGATGCTCCTAGCTGAGCCATCCCCAGAGCCCCTGACCTTGAACGCTAAACAAAGATTCTTCTGCATTTTCTGCTT
>NW_027855533.1:0-259 GCF_054177405.1 Leptonychotes weddellii
AAAACAAGAAAAAGACTCCTAACTCTAAAGAACAAACTGATGGTTACTTAAGGGGAGGCTGGTGGGGGGTGAAATAGGTGATAGGAATTAGAGTACACTTATCATGATGAAAATAAAATAATAATAATAAAATGTTCAAGGATTTTTCATTGTCCCTCAAGTGACCACACTCTATCTTGATAACTGAGTCTCTTAACAGGTGGTTCTATTTTATTTTTAAAATGTTTTGTTCATGGTGAGTGCTGTGAATTGTGTAAGA
>NW_027855534.1:0-259 GCF_054177405.1 Leptonychotes weddellii
TTGCTATTCCTTTCTTCGATCTCCTGTTTGGTTTGTAGGTGTTCAGAATGGTTTGATCCTTATCCAGCTGAATTCCTGAGAGGAGACGAAATCCAGGTCTCCTACTCCTCCACCATCTTGCTCCGCCCCCCTGCTAACTTTTATTTTAATAAAATTGCTAGAATCTGATTCTACCCCCATTGACTATATGAATGAAAGACAAAGTAATAGGGATTAAAAGGAAATAGATATGGCATGATTTATTTGAAGTACCTAAATT
>NW_027855535.1:0-259 GCF_054177405.1 Leptonychotes weddellii
ACATTCCTCAAGTTCATAAAATGCATCTATGAAAAACCCACAGCAAATATCATCCTCAACGGAAAAGCTGAGAGCCTTTCCCTTAAGATCAGGAACACGTCAAGGATGCCCACTCTCACCACTATTGTTCAACATAGTACTAGAAGTCCTAGCAACAGCAATCAGACAACAAAAAGAAATAAAATGTATTCAAACTAGCAAAGAAAAAGTCAAACTCTCTCTCTTTGCAGATGACATGATACTTTATGTGGAAAACCCA
>NW_027855536.1:0-259 GCF_054177405.1 Leptonychotes weddellii
CTACCATACTATTTTACACACTATATATAAAATATACATATTTAAAAAAATATTTCACCAACTAAATTTTTAGTATTTATGAGCTATTTATGAGTCATGAATATACAAATATTTTGTCAGATTTATAAAAGGATTGCATATTCTTTTTTTTTTGTAAACAAAGATGGAAATTTTTAGTCCACATATGACCATACAGATACTTTGAGTACTATATAGTTTGTGCTATTACTTGACATACTTTTCCTAGAGAACCCCTGAG
>NW_027855537.1:0-259 GCF_054177405.1 Leptonychotes weddellii
ATGCGGAATGGGGCTGCTGGGACTGTTCCATGTCACCATCCTCCCGCAGGCTAGCACGGCCGTGTTCTCAAGGCAGTGGTCGTGCAAAAGCAGGCTTCTACATGGGCGCCTGGGTGGCTCAGATGGTTAAGCGTCTGCCTTCGGCTCAGGTCATGATCCCAGGGTCCTGGGATCGATTCCCGCATCGGGCTCCGTGCTCCGTGGGAGCCTGCTTCTCCCTCTGCCTCTCTCCATCTCTGTCTCTTACGAATAAATAAAT
>NW_027855538.1:0-13274 GCF_054177405.1 Leptonychotes weddellii
TGAGAATGAGACTAATATGAGTGGGGCTGTTTTGAAAACCAAATTCAAATATCATGTGAAGGGCAAAGCACAATACCTGACAGAATGGGTGCTTAATAAATATTAGCTCCCTTTCTCATGTTCTCACTTAAATAAACAAATAAAACAGGAGGAAGGCAAAGAAGGTGGCTATAGGTATGGCAGCTAATCAGCAGGACCAATGCTGCAAAAAGAAAAAACTTTAATGGGCAAGATCTATTTTCTATACAAGGATTATACAGCTAATCTTTTTCTGTCCTGAATGAGATCAACTTGAAAACATTGTCAGCACTTCTTGGTGACATGGGTCTTCCTGTGTAAGAAATGGTCTGGATGTTGTCCTCAAGGGCATGGGTCTCCCAAAGTTATCACCCCCTGATAGTGTTAAGACTGCGTTCCACAGCTTCTGATATTCCTGCATCAAATTGTCACTCAATCCTAAATTTAGCCCTGTGTGGAAAAAGAAAATATATTCAAACTATAATTAAAGTCTGAGTGATAGTCACCATGTTTTTTGTTTTATGAGTATATAAATTATTTCATAAGTTTATGTCTGTATCTCATTTGGGATGCTTAAAAGAAAATAGAATAGGTCCTGGCATATTTTTCATGTTGGAACTAATGTTGTAAGACAGTAAAGTATCTTTGAACTTGTTACTGGTGTTGCTATATTTTTCTCTCACTCAGAAAACAAAACCAGATAGGTCAATGAGAAGGCAGCCCATGGCTCCAATATGGTAAGTGAAGGAGTCAGGAATCAATATCATGCTGAAGGTCATGCTGGGTGAAGTGGGACAGGGCTCTTGAACTGTGCATCCTCCTCCTTCAGATAATACTACTCCAATCTGACACTCCTCTTCAGTTTTCATAGAAACAACACCTTTTTTAAAAATGATCAACAGCAAATTTTATTATGTATGCAAAATATCTGATTTAGGAAAGATAACGCAATGAACGGTAACAACTGTCTAGTATTCTAGGGGTAGCTCCTATAGTTTCCTTCAATTTAACCTCCTTTTTCTTTTTTCTCAAATAGCTCACATTATCTCATAGTTAGTTACTAGACCTTCAATAGAACCACTAACCCCTTGTGAAAATACAGATTTTCCACAGAAAATATCTGTGAAGAAAGCTTCCCACCCAATTGTAGTTAAGTGATGAATAGTCAACTGTAATTATTTGTCAAATACAATTCTGACCCATTCACCAAAAAAATGAATAAAAGACTTAATTATACAGTTATTTAAAACATACCTCTACTGTATTAAATATGATAATAATAAGCAATATTCTTCCACAAAATATTACCAGTTAAGTCAGGCAGGCCAGTGAAATTCACATTCCAATTATGTCTAGCCTCTAATTGTTTTAGGATGAAAAATTCACATTTCTTTAACTGAGAAAAATAAAACAAAATGGTAACCTGCTAAATGGGAGAAGATATTTGGAAATGATATATCAGGTAAGAGGTTAATACTCAAAATATATAAAGAACTTATTCAACTCAACACCAAAGAAACAAATCTGCTTTAAAAATGGGAAGTGAACAAGGGCGCCTGGGTGGCTCAGTTGGTTAAGCGACTGCCTTCAGCTCAGGTCACGATCCTGGAGTCCCGGGATCGAGTCCCACATCAGGCTCCCTGCTGAGCAGGGAGTCTGCTTCTCCCTCTGACCCTCCCCCCTCTCATGTGCTCTCTCTCTCTCATTCTCTCTCTCAAATAAATAAATAAATAAAATCTTTAAAAAAAAAAATGGGAAGTGAACCTGAACAGACATTTATCCAAAGAAGATATACATTCCAACAGACAGGTGAAAAGACACTCAACATCACTAATCACCAGGGAAATGCATATCAAAACCAAAATGAGATATCACCTCATATGTCAGCATTACTAGTATCAAAAAGACAAGAAATAACAAGTGTTGGTGAGGATAAAGAGAAAAAGGAACAGTCAATGCACTATTGGTGGGAATGTAAAGTGGTGCAGCCACTATGGAAAACAGCATGGAGGTTCCTCAAAAAATTAAAAATAGAAATACCATATGATTCAGTAATTCCATTGCTGAGTATTTACCCCAAGAAAATCAAAACACTAACTCAAAAAGGTATATAGATCCCTATGTTTATTTCAGCATTATTTGCAACAGCCAAGATATAGAAGCAGCCCAAGCATTCATCAGTTGATGAACGGATAAAGAAGATGTGGTATATATCTACAACAAAGTACTACAAAGCCATAAAAAAAAAAAATGAAATCTTGCCATTTGCGATGATGTGAATGGAGTTAGAGAGTATTGTGCTAAGCAAAATAAGTCAGTCAGAGAAAGACAAATACCATGTGATTTCACTCACATGTGGAATTTAAGAAACAAAATAAATGAATATTGGAAGGGGGAGAAAGGAAAACCAAGAAACGGACTCTTAATATTGGAGAATAAACATGGTTATGGGAGAGGAGGTGGGTGGGGGATGGGTTAAACAGGTGATGGGGATAAAGGAGGGCACTTGTTGTATGCAAGTGATGAATTACTAAATTCTACCCCTGTCACTAAAATCGCACTGTATATTAACTAACTGGAATTTAAATAAAATTGGAAAGAAAAAAAAAGAAGTCAGACAGACAAAGACAAATACCATATGATTTCACTTATTTGTGAAATCTAAAAAACAAAACAAAAAAACAAAAACAGACATAAATACAGAGAACAAACTGGTGATTGCTGGAATAGGGCAGGAGAATAGGTGAAATAGGTGAAGGGAAATAAGAGGTACAAACTTCCAGCTATAAAGTGAATAAGTCATGGGGATGAAAAGTACAGCATAGGGAATATAGCCAATAGTATTGTAATAGCATCATATGATGACGGATGGTAACTACACTTATCATAATGAGCACTGAGTAATGTACAAAACTGTTGATTCACTATGGCATACACCTAAAACGAACATAACATTGTATGTCAACTATATATCAAGAAAGGAATAATGAAATTTTAAAAATAAATGAATTATTTTAAAAATGTTTATGGCATCATTTTATTGGTTAGACCTAAATAAAACACAAGTACATACCAGACGGGATTTCTTAAGTACACAATGGAATGTCATCTGCATGCACAGTGCTGCTGTGCTGACAGCAACTAGATAATAAAATCAACAATGTGATTTTACAACTACACAGCCATGCTTTAATGTACTGTATTAGATGGGTTTCTCAATATTTCACAAAGACATTGCTTTAGCTTCATGTAACTTAGTATCCTTTTATCTTATACTGTGCTAAGGCAATGGGAATAATTCTCTTAGTAGGCTTAAGTTATTATAACAACATATTACATGATGTTTGAATAAGGGACAGGCAGGGACTAGGTAGGGAGAGATAGGTATGGGGCTATGGGATCAGGCTTACAAAAATCCCAAAAATGTGGATGTGTAAGGAAACCAGAGATAAGGAAACAAACCAGACCATCCTGTCCTAGGTGTCGGAGGTGGGGTCTTGTTATAACAGCTACTTGTGACCAACAGAGAATTACTGGACCTTAAAAAGGAAGTAAATCATTGAAGGTGTTATCACTAGTCCTTACTCCAAGGTGCTATCAATACAGATGTTAAAATGATTTAAGTTCCCTGGTTAGCTTTCTATAAAAGACCAACCTTAAAAGCCCTCAGTGGCAGCCCTCTCGGGACCCCTCTCACTCCTGAGAGCTTTTTCTGTACCTTCACTTAATAAAATTCTATCGATTTACTCACTCTCCTTTGTCTGTGAGATTCATTCTTCAACTCCATGAGACAACAACCTCATGTTCTTTGGTTAAAATCCACTCCAAAATGTATCCTTTTTCTTGAGCTAAAGTGTCAATCCAAAATGAGATTGCAATAAACTATACAAAAATAATATTAAACTGGGAAACACTATGCTAAATATGGAAACTAAGATTCTTTAGTTTCACAATAGCTGACAAATGACTTTTACATTCCTTTTTCTCTGTTTTAATTAACAAAGTATAAGCACACAATTTATGTAAATTATTACCTCAATGTAAATGTATATCAATAGTATTGTTTCTTCAAAAAAATTATACTATTATCTGGAATTCTTAGGAATATGTATCATTTTATATGTGGCTGAAATACTTTCTCTGTTGAGTACTTTTATATATGATGGAACTATTTTTCCTAGAAACATTCATTGTTTGCTGGTAGCAATTTTTAAGATGCATATTAAAAAAAAAAAAACAGTATCTGGAAAAGCAAAGTATTATGCCTTTAAACTTTTGCCTTACTGAATTTAAAATGTTTGTGAATTTCCATGTAGTTGACTTACCATTTTTAGAAATGGTATAAGTGTTCTGTCCCAAATAGAAGTAATAATTTTATTCTTAGCTCTTTGAAACAGAGGTAAGTATTGAAGGAAAATCTCACTAAGGCAGTACATTCTGCAAAGATCTGCTGCTTCATTTAGTGTTGGTGATTCCTCGAGTCCTAGAAAAACATGAATTTAGAAAGTATCAACCTACAGATAGACAATGTAAAAATTCAGATATGCAATAACAGTATCTTAAATTATCTTATCCATAGCTTTCCCATATGATAGATTTATTTTTTCAGAATCATTTTAAGAAAAAATTTAATAAGCATATAATTTATTTTTCTAAGCAGTATAACTAGTCATTTTGCCTGAGTGAAGATTTTTTAAAATAAATAGAGCCTAGCATTCACTGTATCTAATACTTGCATTTTTTTAAATTAATTAATTTATTTATTTGACAGAGAGAGACACAGTGAGAGAAGGAACACAAGCAGGGGGAGTGGGAGAGGGAGAAGCGGGCTTCCCGCTGAGCAGGGAGCCCGATGTGGGGCTCCATCCCAGGACTCTGGGATCATGACTGGGCCAAAGGCAGATGCCTAATGACTGGCCACCCAGGTGCCCCTAATACTTGGCATTTTTTAAAATGGTGGAGGATGGTCACCCATTAGAGGTATGTCTACTATGTATTTATTTACAATCTCAAAGCAGCAATACAAGAAAAGTGATAAGCTTCATATTGTCATACATGTTCCTATGTGGAAGACCAGGGCTGAGTAGGAGATAAGATCTCTATACCAGCAGAAACAAACAAAAAAAACTTGGGTTTGTATCCCAACTCTGCCCGTCAATTAGCTGTTTCACTCTTATTCACCTATAAAGCAGGATAACAAGAATATCTAATGTGCCAAATGGCTGTAAAAATTAATGATAATGTGAATAATGAACCTGGTATGAGCATATAATAAAGACTCAATAAAAGTTAACTGCTATTAATAGTAATATCACCATTATTATTGGTCTTCCTAACAGAAAATGTGCCTTCTAAGCAACAGAGTAGATGGCTAGATATCTTGATCACCACCATAATCATTGCCACCAGTAACACCTTTCCTAAGAGCTTTTATAAAAGCTAAATCTCCTGTGTGATATTACCACCTATGCCTTGAAATTGGCCTATGAAATTTTAGCAGCAGTGAGGATCAGCCAAGTCAAGAATAAATAGATATTTATTCTTTGGTCAGGGAAGAAAGAGGTGACAAGCTCACCATAAGGAAAAAAAATCTTAACTTGTTTTGAAAAGAGCCCTATATGCTTTCTTAAAAATATGATCAATACACTTATACCAATGTTTATTAAGCAAACACATAACAAACACATATTTTCTGTTTGATGATGTGTTTACACCTTTGGCTACTACTCATAAGCACTGTCACATCTTTAAAAGTAAAATTAAATATTAATTTTTGAAGGAATCTCACCTGTGTGTTATGATTTTTGGTGCATGTATTTAGGCTTTCACAGTCTTGTGCATCATGTAACTTTTTTTACAGAGTTTTAGTATCACAGAGCCTGAAACAGAGCAAAGGACACTTCAGCTGTCAGCTCCTTCCAGCCACAGATTCTGAAGCAAGGACAAGGTTTGATGCACCTACAATAAAATTTGTTTTTAAAGCCTAGTGATTACAAGAGACAATATTCAAAGCCTAGGTGATATTTAACCCTAGAAAAAGGAGTTTCTTTTTTTTTCCATTAATAATATCAATATTAAAATTTAATCTTTAAAAAAATTAAAGAAAAAGTATCAAAGAAATGCCTAAGAAGTGAAAAGAACAGTTGGAATATGTCTAATGGAAAATGAGAATGCACTGTATCTCACTAGGTTCTAAGCACCATTTTAATATTAACAACTATTTCTCCTCTGGATCTGTATACTTACTAATAAGTCTACATAAGCCATGACTAATTTGCAAGTCTCTGAATGATTAATCTGTAAATTCCTTAGTGCTGTCAGGTCAGACATTTTTCAGTGGCCACAAATGAGATAAATACTGTGTATTTATCTGATGTTCAACAGCTATCTTCTCATAGGTTAGTAATTATGAACTACTACTACTAAACAATATTATCACTACAATGTCTGTATTTGGGAAAGGTTGGAAAAGTGCAAAAAATTGAAAAGTTCAGCAAGATAAATAAATAAGAGCAGGAGGTAGCTATACAGACTTAAGAAATCTTGCTCTGTCTTTGGCAGGGTATCACGGTCTCAAAAAACTTAGCTTCTCCTAAAAACTTACAATGTTAATTAGACAAGTCACTGAACCTCATTCATTCATTTCAAGATGTTTGTTTAGTGTCTACATATTATGTAGGGTTTATAGGAATTTTATTCTAAGATTGATTAACACACTTCCACAGAGTTATGAGTACAGTGATAACATGACATCATATTTATATTTTTAAAAGATCACTCTGATTACTGTTTAGAAAGTAAATCATATGAGATCAAGAACAGAAGGAGAAATATAAGTAGGTTAATGTATGCTAGCCCACTGCATTTGTCCATGGAAGAGATGATAGTCTTAAATTAATGTCATAGTGATGGAGATGGTGAGAAATTGGTGAATAGTGACAGGATGACTGGTGAATGACATGTGGGGTATAAAGAAAAGAGTGAAGTCAAGGACACCTCCCAGGTTTTTGTCCTAAACAACTATAAGAAGAGAGATGCCATTAACTGACATGGGGAATACTCCAATGGAGTGGGTTTGGGGTAAGGATCTGTTTAAGCCATGTTAAGTTTGCAGTGCCTATTAAAAATTAATGTGGAGATGCCTAATAAGTTGCTAGATACAGGAGAAACTAAATATCTTGCTTGTAAGCATATTTAATCCAGAGTCATAGGACCCTGATTACATCATCACATCATATCTACTCCTCCAAAAAGAATGATCTGTTGAAGGGAAAACAATGTCAGATGATGTGTTTCAAGAAACCAAAAGGGTAGAATAACATTGACTTAGGTCATATTCTTCATGAGAGATTACCAAAGAATCAATTACTTAGCTTCCATTGATTAGCTCTATAGATATCTTTCCTCTCCAAAATACTGAAAAATTCTTATCTTCTTAGAATAAAATTCCTCAGTGGTCCTTCGTATATTTTAAAAATAAAAATTTGATATCTTAAAATTAACACAGTAATTATCTTCAATTTTGTGTATATTTTATACAAAGTTGGGTTTTTGTTTTGTTTTGTTTTTTTCTTTTTAGAAAATGACTAGGGTTCGGGCTCCTGGCTCAGTGGGGAGCCTGCTTCTCCCTCTGCCTCTCCCCCTGCTCATGCTCTCTCTCTCTCTCAAATGAATAAATAAAATTTAAAAAAAAAAGAAAAGAAAATGACTAGGGTTTTGTAATCAATAAATTTAGCAAGGCTCTTCCTGCTTCAGTGCTATGCATCTTGATGGAGAATACATCCTAAAGATGTAAGTCTATATAATCAGTAAGAACATGGATGCTGTAAAAGGAAATGTTTGTCTTCCAGAAGCAACAAATCATTAAAACTATATTTCCTAGATGCTGAACTTTAGTTTCCAAATAAATGTGTTATTACCTTTCTGCATGTCTCCCAAGTTTAGTTTCAAATAACCATATTTCTGTTTCCTGTGACTTCTGGTAATCAATTATGTAGGCAGGCAAGGCATGCCGTAAATGTTTTTCATTCTAAAAAACAAAACACACAAGTAAATATTCTGGATCAAATAAAAATGCATATTACAAACCTCTAATGAAATGAAATACAAGGTGGAAAATAATGTTCATGATCATTCAGCTACAGAAAAAAAATCAGTTCAAGAGAAATAAATTTTCACTCTTTTGGCTTGGACTGTTCATTGTTGGGTTATTCGAATATAAGAAGAAAATTTTAAATGCATTTATTTCTAATAAACCAGCCATTAAGAAATTACTGGTCTTAGTAGTAGTATAATTGGTTTGTATTTCCCCACACTGGTCTCTTATTAAGAGAAAGAAAGGGGCGCCTGGGTGGCTGAGTCATTAAGCATGCTCCCTGCTCAGCAGGAAGCCTGCTTCTCTCTCTCCCACTCCCCCTGCTTGTGTTCCCTCTCTCGCTGTGTCTCTCTCTGTCAAATAAACAAATAAAATCTTTAAAAAAAAAAAAAGAAAGGAAGGAAGGAAGAGAACCGAAGAAAGAGAGAGGAAGGAAGAGAGAAAAAGGAAAGGAAGGAAGGAAGGAAGGAAGGGGAGAGAAAGGAGGAGGAAGAAATAGGTGATATTCTCAACCCTTAATATTCATAGCTATCTATTTTTAATGGACATAACCATTCAAAATAGCTACAAAAAAAGTACTAACAAATAAGATAATAAAATACTTTCCTTATCATTTTTCTTAATTTTTAAATTTTTATCTTTTTATCTTAATTTTAAAAGAATACAAAGATCACAGATCATAATATATATGCACTTATATATACAAAATATATACACAAAAAGTATACATATGTCATACATAGGAGTATATAAGTGAGTATGTGAATGTGTGTATGTGTATTTACACATTTATTTACAAGACACTGACTGAGAATTTCCCATTGTGATCCTCAGATGTCCTTGGCCTCTCTGAGTTTTTTCTCCCCATTGCCTCTTGTATGTGAACTTTGTGCATAGTTTTCCTCCCATCTCTCAAAATTGCTCATACAAAGGCTTAATCCACAAGAACTTCAACTAACCTCTGTTGCTAAAGCCATATAAAAATATCTTTGCCCTCCTTCCCTGTGTTAGAATGCTCCTTCAGAGTCTTTTTATACTCAGAATTTTCAAATGAAGACTTATGCTATTGGTTCTCTAGTTAATTTTTCCCATATTATATCATTCATTTCTTCTGAGCAATTTAACCTAACTTACCATTTCAAAAAACCATTTGTGAACATAGCAACTTGAGGCACAGTATCCACAAATTGCAAGGACATCTGACTATTCCCAAAGGCTGCCGAATATTGATTTTCTTCTAAAGAATATGAATGATAAAAATGTTTGAACATAAAAAAAAGTCTGTTTGATGAGGTGTTATTCCCCTTTCTGAGATAATTAGGAAATACGGTTAACATTCTGTAAGAAATACCTCCCATTCTGTTGACAGACAATTGCAAAATTCTGTATGATAGTGACATCACCATTGTGTCCTAAATGTTGAATCAATGTAGTACAAAGTGCCAGAAGTTCAAGTAATTAAAATACATATTTTCTGCGTCCTGTAGAGAAAGGAAACCAGTATTAATATTCAAGATAAAAGTAGAGTAACTAGTGATTTTTCTAAAGATTGGAATTATGTACAAGTTATCATATTAAGACAATATGAAGTGTTAAGAATTTTAAGATGATTAAAATATATTTTTATGTGATATATTTTTCTATAGAAATGTTAAATAAAGGGGCACCTGGGTGGCTCAGTCAGTTAAGCATCTGCCTTCAGCTCAGGTCATGATCCCAGAGTCCTGGGATGGAGTCTGCATTGGGCTCCCTGCTCAGCAGAGAGTCTGCTTCTCCCTCTCCCTCTGCTCTCCCTGCTTGTACACGCTCTCTCTCTCTCTCTGTCAAATAAATAATAAAATCTTTAAAAAAAAAAAAGAAATGTTAAAAAAATACTCATTAGCTATTTTCCTATTGATAATACTTCATATTATTCCTATTAGTAGAGATTTTAATTACAATCTAAAGAAGCAAAATATATAAAAAAGCAATGATTGATCAAATTTTAAAATTATTGAATATTTTTTCTCAGGCTCTATGAGATGAGAATTTCATAGGCTCTATAAAATAAATTTGTTACTTAAAAAAAAAACTATTACAAATTTGGCTTCCTTTTGAATGAAATCATGCCAAAATTGTTCCACAGTATAGAACTGGTCCTTTCCTGAAGTTCACATTGAAAGCACAAGTGATGAATAATGAATCATCAATCAAAAAACATTCAGACTCAACAGTTTTTAAGTTAAGCTTACCATGCTGAATAAAAATACAAAGTACATAACACAAAGATTATAAAAAATAATAGCAGCTTGAGACAAAATTCCACAGTTCAACTGGTTACTCAAATTTTGCCCTTGCGCTGTTTCCAAAACTCATCTCCCTACCCCTCCCCTCAGAGGTAACTGCTGCCTTGAATTTAGTTTTTATCATCCTCTTGCTTAATTTTTTTAAGTTTTTATGATACTATACATATGCCTAATTTTGAGTCTTTATTAAAAGGACAAAATCTTAATTGTGCTTTCTGGAATTTGTTTGGTAGACTTAATTGCCAATTACTGTTAAAATTCTGGCATAAGGTTACAGGAAGCTATACTTAAATAAATTTAATGCTATATAATATGCAATTATATATCTACATCACAATTCATTCTACATCCTCTTCTTTCAAAAGGCATTCAGATGGGTTTTTTTGTTGTTGTTTTGTTCTGTTTTGGTTTTTGCTAGTACAAACTATGCTGCAATGATCATTCTTGTGGGTATTTCCTAACGTACAGATAAAACACCAAAATACATTCATAGACAATTACTAATCTGTACATTTTAAGGTAATAACAAATTGTTTTCCAAAGCAATTTTACAGAGTTATACCTGCATTAATAGACGTTAGAAATTCAATTCAATTTCTAATACCTGGTATTATATAAAACATGAACTATGTACTTTCTCTTGTTTCAAATTTTTTAATTTTTTAATTTTTAATTTTTTGGCTTTTTGGCTAGGTTGTGGGAAACCACCATATGCTACTTTAAAAAAAATTAAAATACTGCAGAAACATGTTAATTCTGCTGCATATTCTTTTAAAATTTACCCTTTGCATATTTTAACACATAATAAGTGGATCAGATTCTGCAGTCAGACTGCCTCGATTAGAATCCTGGATATATGACTTATAAGCTCTGAGACTTTATATTAGTTGCTTGCCTATTCTGTGCTTCAGTTTCTCGACTTGTGGGAATTAAAAGCAGCTAATCATGTGGTTGCAGTGAGGATTAGTAAAATGAATATCTATAAAATGATTATAAGCAAACTATGCTTAGGTCATAATGTGTGCTTAAAATATAATTATAAATGATGTTTTGGGTATTTTATTTTGTAATTGTATATGGTTGATTTTACAGTATACTTATTCTAAATTATTTTAGAAAATTTGAATATGGAGATAAACACCATAAGATTAGACTCAATCCATCACCCATGACAAGATATTTGAGATCTATCCACGTTGACACACATAGATAGCACATTCTTTTAGCAACTGATAATTCTCCATCATATGAGTATATCACTATAAATAGCCAAGTTCCATACCGATAGACATTTAAGTTGTTTTCTTGTCTTTGTCTCACAAATAATGGCATATTGTACATTTCAAATATTTTAATTTGAGAAGTGTGAAATGGTGTCTCGTAGTTCTAATTTATATTACTACCAAAGGTATCTTGTAGAATATATCTCTCTCTATTTTTTTCTAACATTCAAATTTCCCTTTTGTGATTTACTTATTGGTAACTTTTGTCCATTTTTCTTTTAGATTCTTTCTCCTGTTAATTTGTACAGACTCTAGTTTTCCTAGATAAATAATTCTTATACTTACATGTGGATTTATTGTCTTGTTCCAATCTGTCCCTTATACTTTAACTTTGGTTGGAAATTTTGTTACACAGAAATTTCTTTTTTTATTATTATTATGGCAAAATTTACCAGACTTTTTATTTATTTGAATTTTACCTTTTTTTATTTAAAAAATTCAGCCCTACCCCAGGATTCTTCAGATATTCTACTGCACTTTTTTTTTTTTTTGTAGAGGAAAGATGAAAGAATAGATTGAGATTAAATATATATTGAACTTAAACATCAGTTTGGGGAGAATTTATGTATTTATGATATTAAGTGAAAACAAGCAAAAACCTAGTATATTTCTACATTTATTAAGTATAATTAAGTTCTATAATCTCTCATAATTATTTTCTCCTTAGCATGCTTTGCTAGATTTATTCCTGAGTATATTTTAGTTTGTACTGCTACTTTAATACTTTCCTTTATTTTGTTTTTTGGGTTTTTTTTTAATTTTTTAAATTTATTTTTTTAATTTTATTATGTTATGTTAATCACCATACATGACATCATTAGTTTTTGATGTAGTGTTCCATGATTCATTGTTTGCATATAACACCCAGTGCTCCATTCAGTACATGCCCTCTTTAATACCCATCACCAGGCTAACCCATCCCCCCACACCCCCAGAACCCTCAGTTTGTTTCACAGAGTCCATAGTTTCTCATGGTTTGTCTCCCCCTCCGATTTCCCACCCTTCATTTTTCCCTTCCTACTATCTTCTTTTTTTTAAACATATAATGTATTATTTGTTTCAGAGGTACAGTGATTCAACAGTCTTACACAGTTCACAGCGCTCAGCAATGCACATACTTTCCCCAATGTCTATGACCCAGCCACCCCAATCCTCCCAACCCCCACCACTCCAGCAACCCTCAATTTGTTTCCTGAGATTAAGAATTCCTCATTATCAGTGAGCTCATATGATACATGTCTTTCTCTGATTGACTTATTTCGCTCAGCATAATACCATCCAGTTCCATCCACGTCATTGCAAATGGCAAGATTTCATTCTTTTTGATGGCTGCGTAATATTCCAGTGTGTGTGTGTGTGTGTGTGTGTGTGTGTGTGTGTGTGTGTGTGTATACCACATCTTCATTATCCATTCATCTGTCAATGGACATTTTGGCTCTTCCCATAGTTTGGCTATTGTGGACATTGCTGCTATAAACATCGGGTGCACATACCCCTTCGGATCCCTACATTTGTATCTTTGGGGTAAATACCCAGTAGTGCAATTGCTGGGTCATAGGATAGCTCTATTTTCAACTTCTTGAGGAACCTCCA
>NW_027855539.1:0-259 GCF_054177405.1 Leptonychotes weddellii
GATTTGGATGCATTCTGTAAGTGTTGGTATGTTATGTTTTTCAGTTTGTCTCAAGATCTTTTGTGATTTCTCTTGTGATTTATTCTTTGATGCACTGGTTAAAAGTCTTTAATTTCCGCACATTTGTGGATTTTCCACTTCTCCTGCTATTGTTTTCTGGTTTCATTCCACTGGGCCCACTACATCCTATAACTTTTGGCAAGTTGTGTTTAATTTTCATTTATCCTAAATTATTTTTTTTTTTAAAGATTTTATTTAT
>NW_027855540.1:0-259 GCF_054177405.1 Leptonychotes weddellii
GTGATGGGTATTGAGGAGGGCACATCCTGCATGGAGCACTGGGTGTTATGCACAAACAACGAATCATGGAACACTACATCTAAAACTAATGATGTAATGTATGAGGATTAACATAAGAATAAAAAAATTAAAAAAAAATCATTATGTCTTCTAATTTGTTTTAATTGTTGACTCTTCGGATCAGTGATTTCTTACTGGCTTTGGTGGATTCCCGTTTTGCTGTGGAGCCCAACTCCTTGGTTAATTCAGATTTTTATTG
>NW_027855541.1:0-259 GCF_054177405.1 Leptonychotes weddellii
ATTTTATGTGATCTGTGATAGTCTCTCTCTTTCTCCTCCTTCTTGACTACATCAATTTTCCCCCCATTTCTTTGGACCTTTCTCCTTGCAAAAATTTAAACAATTCCATCTGTTTTCTGGAGCCTTTCTAACTGTTGTCATTTTAACATTTCCCAGGGACAAAGGCAGAGTGCTCTGTTCTAGTCCCCACCATGAAAGGAAGGATTTGTACTACTCTATTCTGACAGAAACTTTAACAATTTAAAGCCAAATAGCTTAG
>NW_027855542.1:0-259 GCF_054177405.1 Leptonychotes weddellii
CAAGCTCAAAAGCACCAGCGCCGTTCAACTCTGATTTCTCTTGCTTTGCTCTGCTTATGTACACGGGGGTGGCAGCAAGGAGATCGCCTGCTGGAACGACCTTCGTGGGCAAATCCTCCAAAAATTCAGATAAAAATTATATTTTACAACTGTGTTGGTACAAAGATGAATACATTAATAGTGTATATGACAACTTTTTTTTTTCAACCTAAAAGTTTGTTTGTTTCTTCTCATTTTATTTTTTTTTAAAGATTTTATT
>NW_027855543.1:0-259 GCF_054177405.1 Leptonychotes weddellii
CAAGCCAGGCCAACTCCAATCCCGAGGCATATGTTATTTGTAAAAAAAATAAAATCGATAAGCTGCAATTTATTAAAATGAAAATCTTATGATCTCTGACAGGAAAACCTCAAAAATAAACAGCAAGCTCCAGACTCAGAAAATCTTGAAAAAAAGGATCTCTTTCCAAAAGATACATGTGAAAAACAATTGTGTTCTATATATACAAAGAACACTTGAAATCAACAATGAAGAAAATAACTTAATTAAGAAAACAGAC
>NW_027855544.1:0-259 GCF_054177405.1 Leptonychotes weddellii
GTGGCTGCACCAGCTTGCATTCCCACCAACAGCAAACATGGCTTCTTAAAAAAATTTCTCTTTACATTTCTATAATGAGTTAAGAAAATTTTTTTAAAAAAAGATTTCATATATTTATTTGACAGAGAGAGAGACAGTGAGAGAGGGAACACAAGCAGAAGGAGTGGGAGAGGGAGAAGCAGGCTTCCCGCTGAGCACGGAGCCCAATGCAGGGCTCGATTCTGGGACCCTGGGATCACGACCCGAGCTGAAGGCAGAC
>NW_027855545.1:0-259 GCF_054177405.1 Leptonychotes weddellii
ATCCCAGGACCCTGGGATCATGACCTGAGCCGAAGGCAGACGCTTAATGACTGAACCACCCAGGTGCCCCGGTGTTTGTCTTTCTGTGACTGACTTATTTCATTTAGCATAATTTCCTCAGGGTTCAGCCATCCTTCTTTTTTAAGGCTGAATAGTATTCCACTGTGTGTATGTACTACATTTTCTTTATCCAATCATCTGTCAATAGATATTTTTTTTAAAGATTTTATTTATTTATTTGAGAGAGAGAGAGAGAGAG
>NW_027855546.1:0-259 GCF_054177405.1 Leptonychotes weddellii
GACCCAGGATGGGGCACAGACTGCGGGTCCACCTGGACAACCCGTGTGTGGCAGGCCCCTTAGGAATGGGGAAGAGCAGAGCCCACCCACGCCGCTTTGGAAAACAGTGTTTTGCCTGAAGAAAGTCACCCAAAGCAGAAAGCACACCCCGGGCCCAGATCTCGTTTCTCCATTTCAGCCTGTGGGGACAGGAAGGGGCACTCCACAGGGCGGGGTAGACTCCCCGGCTAGGCGGAGGGCGCAGGCTGAGGCAGGGGCG
>NW_027855547.1:0-259 GCF_054177405.1 Leptonychotes weddellii
GTCTGAAAGCCGGATCATTTATAAAATAGGATGGGGTGGGATGTCCCCATCACATGGTTCCAGGCAAGAGAAAGTCACTGGTATGGACTGGAGCCCCCCTGAAATTCCCATGTTATAGCCTTAAGACCCAATGGGGTGGTGCTGAATGTGGAGACTTTGGGAGGTGATTGGGGTTATATGAGGCCATGAGGTGGAGTCCCCTAATGAGATCGGTGCCCTTATAAGAAGAGGAAGACACACCTCACTAGAACCTCACCAT
>NW_027855548.1:0-259 GCF_054177405.1 Leptonychotes weddellii
GAGAGTTAGAATGCATAGCTGGTCTTGCTGAGCAGTCTTGTCTTGCTGAGCCATTTGTAGATGAGCATTCCTCATATCTGCACACACAGAAGTCAGTGCTGACTACGGGGGAGGACCGAGCTTCTCTCTCTGTTTATGAGCAATTTTCCTGCACAATAGCCTCTCACTTGCCTTTCAGTTCTAGAAACAATTGTCCCTCCGGATGTCAGATAAAGATAGAATTGTCTCAAAGATGAAGTCCAGACATGCAATAATGTGT
>NW_027855549.1:0-1977 GCF_054177405.1 Leptonychotes weddellii
ACTCAGACATTCCCTCCTACCCCTCCATGGCTGGGGATGCGGGGAAGCTCACCCCACAAGGAACTGATGATGCGGGGAGGAGGGGGCCCCCTCTCAAGCTCCCATGGGCCAGACCAGCCCCCACAAAGAGGAGGCTGGACTTTGAGCCTCCCAAGCAGCTGCAGGTGGGCCTGGGTTTGGCGGGGAGGGGGTGTGCTGCCGGGGGTGACCGAGGGTTTGTGTTCGAGGCTGTATCACTGTGTTATGTGTTCGGCGCAGGGACCCAAGTGACCGTCCTAGGTGAGTCTCCCCCTTTCTCTCTCTTTGGGGACCAGAGTGATATTTGGGGGCACTTTTCTCTCCTTACTGTCCTGACTGCGCCTGGGGTCTGAACCTCTCTGGGGCCTGGAAACTTCTCCGTTCGGTCCGTCCCAAGCCCCCTTTAGCCTGTTCTCTCTTCTCAGACTCCCAGTCAGGGCAGGACAGGATGGTCCCAGTGACCCCTTCCTGTTCCCCCCTACTGTGACCCTGAGCATTCTCCAGGGGGCTCATCCTCTGGACTCTGGGATGTTCAGCTCCCTCTGGTCTCCCCAATCCCAGACACGGGGAAGTGAGGGACTGAAGGAGCACAGGACTGGGGGACTCAGGCTGGGGCACCAGGGCCATGGGACGTGGAAAAGATGCTTGCACAGCTCAACTCTCCAAGTGCGTGTCACACTTTGGTCCTATGTTCTCCGGGTTCTAGGTGGGGGCTAGTGAGAGGCTATGTGGGGAACTCTTGGTTGGGCACCACATGGAAGAGAACCTAAAGCAAGAGAAACAAGGACAGAAGGAAGATTTCCTATGACAAGGTGGCCTCAGAATATGGAGTCCCTCGTCCTCCTCCAGGAGAGGGCTAAGGACACTCAGGCCCCAAAGGTTGCCTCAACCCATACCAACACTGGAAGACAGACCCCTGAGCAGATGCTGGGGCATCTGGTGCCTGGTGACTCCACAGGGACAGGAGAGAGGGACGGACCCTACCTCTGCCAGGCACACTGCAGTGCTAGGACAGGCAGATCCCCCAGTATAACGTCATGTGCAAGGTGAACCCTCGGAACGGCCCCAGCTACAGCCTCAGAACAGCAAATTCACCTCACCCAGGACCCCTCTACCGACTAGACAGCAATCCAGCCCGGGGGCAGATGCTCTCTCGCCCTCAGGCAACCTCAGAAGCTCTCTGTCAGGAGGTGGGCAGGGGATGCAATGATGGATTCAGGGGGAATGTGGCCAAGAAACCCCTCCCAGAAAGGAATGTGAGCCTAGCACCAGGACAGACAGACAGCTTGCCTGAGCATACCCTAGACATGAACCTGGCAGGACAGACAGACTCCATAGAGAAATTGAGGTGTCAAGGCAGACAAAAGCCAGTAACAAGGGAGCCCATGCGGGACAAAGTGAGTGATGAGGACATGTGAGCCTGAGGAGGAGCTGACACCACAGAGGGGTGCAGATCTTCCAATAGACAGACACTCAGATTCTCCCCACAGAAGGTAAGTGACCCAACCCGTGGCTGACCTGACCTCAGGGCAGCAATGGCCACCTGAGGCCCAAGCCAGGGACGTGACACAGCCGTACCCCGACATCAGGACTGAGGTAGGAGCTGAGAGGGTAATCCTTTGACCTTGACCTGCCGCCCCTGCATCCCCACAGGTCAGCCCACGTCCGCACCCTCGGTCACGCTCTTCCCACCCTCCTCTGCGGAACTCGACGCCAACAAGGCCACCCTGGTGTGCCTCGTCAGTGACTTCTACCCCAGTGGCGTGACGGTGGCCTGGAAGGCAGACGGCGGCACCGTCACCCAGGGCGTGGAGACCACCAAGCCCTCCAAACAGAGCAACAACAAGTACGCGGCCAGCAGCTACCTGAGCCTGTCGCCTGCCAAGTGGAAATCATACAGCAGCGTCAGCTGCCTGGTCACGCACGAGGGGAGAACCGTGGAGAAGAAGGTGGTCCCCG
>NW_027855550.1:0-259 GCF_054177405.1 Leptonychotes weddellii
AACCCCTATTCCCGTGTCCAGGTGGGTCCCCGTCCCTGAGCCCAGTGAACCCCTATTCCCGTGTCCAGGTGGGTTCCTGTCTCTGAGCCCCGGTGAACCCCTATTCCAGGTGGGCCCCATCTCTGAGCCCAGTGAACCCCTATTCCTGTGTCCAGGTGGGTCCCCATCCCTGAGTCCTGGTGAACCCCTATTCCAGGTGGGTCCCCATCTCTGAGCCCATTGAACCCCTATTCCTGTGTCCAGGTGGGTCCCCGTCCCT
>NW_027855551.1:0-259 GCF_054177405.1 Leptonychotes weddellii
CGCCCACCTCCTTCAAGTCTTTCCTCAAATCTCTGAACGAGGCCTTTCCAGACACCATACTGAGTAGTGTAACTTATCCCCACAGCCCCCATGCAATACCAATTTCCCTTTACTTTGCTCTGCTATTTTCTTCCATAGTATTTATCACCTTCTGAATTACTATAAAGTTTACTTATTAAGTTTGTTTATTTTTGTCTCCCTCTGCATTAAAATGTAAGCTTCACAAGGGTTAGGATCTTTGTTTTATTCACGGAGGTAT
>NW_027855552.1:0-259 GCF_054177405.1 Leptonychotes weddellii
GACTTTCAGATCTTTAACAGAGAACCCTGGGCTTGGCTGCTCAAAGATTGCCCAGAGCTTGGGTGTTCCAGGAATGAACACTTCTGGTTTGAGATTCCACTCTCACCATTTACAGGGATCCAGGAAGCAACTGACCCAGAGATTTAGTCATGGAGCAACAGCACCCAAATCATGGTTCTTCTTCTTTTTTTTTTTTTTTTAAGATTTTATTTATTTGCGAGAGAGAGAATGAGAGACAGAGAGCATGAGAGGGAGGAGG
>NW_027855553.1:0-259 GCF_054177405.1 Leptonychotes weddellii
AAGAATGTAATATTTTTAGGGTAATTAATTCTTGCCTTTTTGAAAGGCACCTGGCATTTTTAGGAAGGGAGTACCTATAAAAGAGCAAAAGTGCCTCCAAGTGGCCAAAGTCTAAATTACATTTTAATGAAAATAAGATCCACATTAAAAAAATGAGCAGAGAGGAAAGAATTTTTGGAGTCTAGGATTTTTTTTTTTTAATTGCAGATATTGGGAGCTGCGATTTGAAAAAGAGATATGGATGCAATGAGATGTTTCT
>NW_027855554.1:0-259 GCF_054177405.1 Leptonychotes weddellii
AGCAGGGACCCAACAAGGGACAGCTCCTGGGAGACTCCCCTTCCTCCCCCAGGACAAGCGGCATGGGAGCTCACTGCAGGAATCTCCTGGGTTTAGAGACTCCAAACGGGGTTATGTGCCAGAGATAGAAATGCTCAGTCACAGGCCGGGTGAGCATGGAGTGTGGCTGGAGACAGGGGGCAGGGAATGACTGACTGCTTTTCTCTGGGGGCTCACTGAGGAATAGGGCCCTGAGTTCTCGGCTCCTCCAGGGTGGAGA
>NW_027855555.1:0-259 GCF_054177405.1 Leptonychotes weddellii
ACGGAGGAGAGGCTGCTTGCTTGAAGGTAGAAATCTCACTGGTCGGTGATGTTGCTTTGCTGAATTTCTCTGAGTTCTAAGCTTGGAGATGAGGGTGCTCTGTGAGATGTGGTGGTGGGGGTCATGAGTCAACTTCTCTGAGGGGAATATCATGTGTCCCCAAACTCTTAATTCCTTTGTCAGCTTAAAGAGTCATTTTAAAAAATATATATATATATATTTATGTTATGTTAATCACCATACATTACATCATTAGTTT
>NW_027855556.1:0-259 GCF_054177405.1 Leptonychotes weddellii
GCTCGATCCCAGGACCCTGGGATCATGACCTGAGCTGAAGGCAGACGCTTAACGACTGAGCCACCCAGGCACCCCGGCAGTCTTCTTTCTTTTTTTTTTTTTTTAAAGATTTTATTCATTCATTTGAGACACAGAGATACAGAGAGAGAGAGAGCATGAGCAGTGGGAGAGGCAGAGGAGAGGAAGAAGCAGACTCCCCGCTGAGCCAGGAGCCCGATGTGGGACTCGATCCCAGGACCCCAGGATCACGACCTGAGCC
>NW_027855557.1:0-259 GCF_054177405.1 Leptonychotes weddellii
CAACTTGCAGAGGAGTCAAAGGAGGGTCGGGGGGGCGCCTGGGTGGCTCAGTCGGTTAAACGGCTCAGGTCATGATCCCAGGGTCCTAGGATTGAGCCCCATCGGGCTCCCTGCTCAGTGAGGAGCCTGCTTCTCCCTCTGTCCCTCTCCCTGCTCCTGCTGTCTCTCTCTCAAATAAATAAAATCTTAAAAAAAAAAATAGCCAAGGTCTTCAGAGGAATGGGCAGCTTCAATGGGAGGCAAGTCGTACTTGCTGAGG
>NW_027855558.1:0-259 GCF_054177405.1 Leptonychotes weddellii
ATAAGTAGAAATTCCATGAGTCAGAAAAAGAACAATTTTTTTGAGGTTACAAATTAAACAATTCTCAGAGTTTCCATAGTGTTGGGAGATGTCTGAATTCTCTCTGTCTAGAGAAGATAAACAAAACTAATGATACTGAATAATCCATAGAAATACTAAATAAATAAATAAATAAATAAATGAATAAATAAATAAATAAGTAAGTAAGTAATTTATTAGCAGTCTGGCTAAAATAGTACTAGGTAAAGGCTACACTAAA
>NW_027855559.1:0-259 GCF_054177405.1 Leptonychotes weddellii
TTTTTTTTTAATGATTTTATTTTTAAGTAATCCTACACCCAACATGGGGCTCAAACTCACAACCCTGAGATCAAGAATCACTCGCTCAATCCACTGAGCCAACCAAGCACCCTTCCATCTTTTTTTTTAAAGATTTTAAGTATGAATCTACTCTTTCAACTGTAATGATCTAAACACAAATCAAGTATATCTGATAAATATTTAGTGTCCAATAAATTTTGTCCAATAAATTTTTTTTTTAATATTTTATTTATTTATC
>NW_027855560.1:0-1977 GCF_054177405.1 Leptonychotes weddellii
GGAAGAATTTGGGAGAACTTCCTGGGGGGTTGGTTGGAAGCTATTTGAGTATCATCACCCACCCTCATACCCAAAGCCCCTGCACCTTGCCTCCCCTCTCCACTCATTTTGCCAACTGCGCCATTTTGTCTAAAATAAGTCTTCTCTGGGAGCCTGGGTGGCTTGGTCAGTTAAGCGTCTGCCTTCGGCTCAGGTCATGATCCTGAGGTCCTGGGATCGAGCCCCAAGTTGGGCTCTCTGCTCAGCAGAGAGTCTACCTCTCCTTCTCCCACTGCCTGCTACCCCCCTCCAACTTGTGTTCTCTCTCAAATACATAAATAAAATCTTTAAAAATAAATAAAATAAGTCTTCTCAGTTTGGTGTTCCAACCATACCTCGCACATTTTTCTCATGCTCTGCCAGGACCTTCTTGGGGACTTCAGAAACCTGTCTTGGTTGGCTTGTTAGACTCCAGGGCCTTTTACCCACAGGGCATTCTGGTTTCGGTGACTAAAGTTGACAAGATTTAAGGGATCTACTGTGATGTTACAAACCAGGAGAAACACATGGACTCTAAATATTAAAAAATCAATACAAATACATATTTAAACGTCCATAAAATATAACTGCAGTCAGCTCACCCTTGGTTTGGTATGAATTACATTGAGGATGGCTCGTGGGTACATTTCAATGTGTGTTTCGGGGTGGTGCGGTCTCTAAAATGAGGAGCGCTCGTGCTCTTCTGAGGTCTTCTATGGCCCTCCAGAATTCCCAGCGTGGGCCTACAGATTAGGACACCTTTTGAGAGTTTCAAAGGTGGATGATTAAATGAGACCGTAGGAATTAAGGTACTTGGAAAGAACAAGAAGTATCTGCACACAAATGCCAATAAATTTTTTTAAGGTTCTTTGAGGACCTCTTCTGTCATTCTTTATCCTCTCCTTTTTCACTCTCAGAGAACAAGTCACGGTTCCCTGGAGACACATCCACCCCCACCTCCTACTCTGGTTTCTCTGCTCACCAAGCCCACTCTAAATCTGCCACCAGGGTCCAGACAAAACTCAAGCAAGGGAAAATTTTCTGTCATTTCTCATGCCCCACGGAAACTTGATGTTTCTAAGGCTCACACCACTTGCCAAGAGTAGGAGCAATTGATTAAGGATCAATGCCCTTCCCTCCATTGTAATCTGTCCCACTGGAACCCTTCCCCTATACCCCCTAAAATGTTCCTGGAATATTTAGCTCTCAGTATTCTCCATGATTGAGGAAAGGGGGTTTTTCTTGCTGTCTTCTTCCCTATCTTTTTAGTTGGAAAGCTCCTTTCACCCAAAGCAGGATACTCTCTCATTACTGTTAACTCCCAGGCAGAGGATGGTAATGAAGATCATGATACTAATTACTGACCGAAATAAACTCGGGTCTGCTGTTAGTGCAGCCATGAGTAGAAGAGCTGTTTGAAAGCAACACAAGACCACACTTTATATCTGGGATTTTTCCAGTGGCCTAGAATCCATATTGGACATTAGAATCCATATTCCTAATCTCTAGCATTCATTAGAGAACAATGTGATTAATCAAAGTTTTGTTTATAATAAAAAAAAATATTTCCCTGGAGTGTTAGAAGACCTTGAGTCAGGAAGAAAGCAATGGGTGCTCTTGGAGGAGGGGGTATTTCCCCACACTTCACATCCCCTTCTGTGGAGTTATGGAAGTACGGACAGAAATAGGGTTTCTATAGAGGGGAGGGGGATGGGAGGATGGGTTAGCCTGGTGATGGGTATTAAAGAGGGCACATTCTGCATGGAGCACTGGGTGTTATACGCAAACAATGAATCATGGAACACTACATCAAAAACTAATGATGTAATGTATGGTGATTAACATAACATAATAATAAAAAAAAAAGTGGAAAAAAAAAGAAACAGGGATTCTATTTTTTTTTTTTTAAGATTTTATTTATTTATTTGACAGAGAGAGACACAGCAAGAGAGGGAACAC
>NW_027855561.1:0-259 GCF_054177405.1 Leptonychotes weddellii
TAATTTCTTATTTAAAATAGAACTTGTTAGGGGCGCCTGGGTGGCTCAGTCAGTGAAACATCTGCCTTCGGCTCAGGTCATGACCTCAGGGTCCTGGGATCGAGCCCTGCGTCGTCGTCGGGCTCCCTGCTCAGCAGGGAGCCTGCTTCTCCCTCTGTCTCTGCCCCTCCCCCCAGCTCGTGCTGTCTCTCAAATAAATAAATGAAATCTTGAAAAAAAGAAGGGAACTTAATTTTTAAAGAACAAAGCAAGAGGGGGG
>NW_027855562.1:0-259 GCF_054177405.1 Leptonychotes weddellii
AAAAATACATTGTTAAAATGTCTATGCTACCCAGAGCAATCTAACAGCAATCAGACAACAACAACAAAAAATAAAATGTATTCAAATTGGCAAAGAAGTCAAACTCTCTCTCTTCGCAGATGACATGATACTTTATGTGGAACATCCAAAAGGCTCCACCCACAAATTACTAGACTCATACAGCAATTCAGTAATGTGGGAGGATACAAAATCAATGCACAGAAGTCAGTTGCTTTCTTATACACTAACAATGCAACTG
>NW_027855563.1:0-259 GCF_054177405.1 Leptonychotes weddellii
TAACCGTAAGAAGCAATCAAACAAATCTGAATTGATAGACTTTGTACAAAACAAATGGCCGGTGGTTTTCAAATCCTATTGCCATGAAAGACCAAAAAAGGCAAGGGAACTATTTTGAAATCCGAGAGACTGAATAAAAAGGACTACTAAGTGCCAAGCATGATCTTTGATTGGATCCTGGTTCAAAAAAAAAAAAAAAAGGCTGTAAAAGACATTTTGGGGACCATTGGGGAAATGAAAATATTGACTGTATGGTAGA
>NW_027855564.1:0-259 GCF_054177405.1 Leptonychotes weddellii
TGTTCTGTAGTTCCTAAAGTATATATCCTTTACCTCTTTGGTTAGGTTTATTTCAAGGTATCTTATGGTTTTTGGTACTATTGTAAATGGAATCGATTCTCTAATTTCTCTTTCTACAGTTACATTGTTAGTGTATAAGAAAGCAACTGATTTCTGTGCATTGATTTTGTATCCTGCCACATTACTGAATTGCTGTATGGGTTTTAGTAATTTGGGGGTAGAGTCTTTGGGTTTTCCACATAAAGTATCATGTCATCTG
>NW_027855565.1:0-259 GCF_054177405.1 Leptonychotes weddellii
AATATTTGTTCCTAGACTTTATGGCTATCCTGTGTGCATGTAAGTTCATTAAAATCTAACGATCTGGGAGAGGTTAGTTGCCATCCAGAATGGGATGAATGAAAAGAATCTGAGTCTAAGGACTAAAAGACAGAAGAGGGGCCCACAGGGAGGCAGGGTGCCAAGAGGAAGGGGTGCACTCAAAAGGCTGTGGGGAACATGTATCATATGATCTCACTGATATGAGGAATTCTTAATCGCAGGAAACAAACTGAGTGTT
>NW_027855566.1:0-259 GCF_054177405.1 Leptonychotes weddellii
CTGAGCCCATCCCCCGCCACAGGGGGGCAGGGCAACTCCGCCTGAACAGGGTTGCCTGAGTAACAGCGCAGCAGGCCCATCCCCCAGAAGACAGGCTGGGAAAACAAGAGGCCAGCAACCCTAAGGTCCCAAGAAAACAGGTGCATCTTGCTTGGGTTCTGGTCAATAATTTGGACTCTATACATTCCCTCAAACACCCTTCAACAGAATGACTAGGAGGAGGAGCCCCCAAAACAGAAAAGACTCAGAGATTATGACT
>NW_027855567.1:0-259 GCF_054177405.1 Leptonychotes weddellii
GCCCGTCTCTGGCAGCCCCGTCCCCCCGCCCCCCGCGGCTCCCATTCTCCCGGGTCCCCTCCCGCCGAGTCACCGGGGCGCCGGCCTCCGCCACCCTTCCCGCCCGTCAGCACCGGCCATGCGGTCACTCTCACGCTGACCACGCTCTCCAGCACCTGCACCCGCTCTGCCCCGGGCCTGCTGCCGCCTCACCCCGGCCTGTCCACGGCCCTGTCTTTGCCCCCAAACCTGTGGCTCCACCAGCGTTTCCCCTCACTGA
>NW_027855568.1:0-259 GCF_054177405.1 Leptonychotes weddellii
GCCACACCAATCCATCAACTCATCTAAGAATGACAACAAGCCCAAGAATTCTATGAATTCCTCTGAGGAGTACAATTTGTCTCTCTTTCTAAAACTTTGTGGGTTTTTTTAGTCACATGACTAAAAACACATGTCCTGGTGATTCCTTTCTTACCCTGTCAGCCAGTTCATTTTCCATAGGAGTGCTTTATCATGTGTGTACCCTGAATTTACTCTCTCCTAACCTCATGTTTCTTAGTCCCACATAGCATAAGTCGTT
>NW_027855569.1:0-259 GCF_054177405.1 Leptonychotes weddellii
AGGGCCTCCCTCAGGGGGGGCAGAGGGGCCGGCCCAGGTCCTGTTGGGCTTCACGCTGAATTGCCGAGGGAGGACTGAGAGACCCTGGACCCCAGCCCAGAGTCAGTCCCTAGAGGCCCGAATGGAGGACGGGGACACCCCGTTTGTGTCCATGTGTGCGTTTGTGTGTCCCCCACTTGCCCATCTGGGACTCCCAGAGGCGGATGCCCCGGTGCCCGGGAGCGGATCCGTAGGCAGTAGAGACAGACGAAGGCATAGG
>NW_027855570.1:0-259 GCF_054177405.1 Leptonychotes weddellii
CCTGGAAAAGTTCAAACAGAACCACCCTAGGACACAGCAATCGCACTACTAGGTATTTATCCAAAGGATACAAACATAGTGATTCAAAGAGCCACCTGCACCCCAATGTTTATAGCAGCAATGTCCACAATAGCCAAACTATGGAAAGAGCCCAGATGTCCATCCATCTACAGATGAATGGATAAAGATGTGGTATATATATATATAAAACGGAATATTACTCCGCCATCAAAAAGAATGAAATATTGGGCGCCTGGGT
>NW_027855571.1:0-1977 GCF_054177405.1 Leptonychotes weddellii
AGCTGAGAGCCCGCACCTGGGCTCTGTCTCTGCAGCCAGCTTCCCTGTTACAATACCTGGGAGCTCTGCCGCACTCAGGCACCCCCGGTCTTTCTGTGACCCCGAGGGTCCTGAGACCACACTGTCCCATGAGGGTTCCACCCCCTGCTTAGCCACCGGAGTGACGTCCCTCAGCGGAGCCGACTTCTAAAAGTTCCAATTTTGTGCTCCGGGGCTCTATCACTTGCCAGAAGCGGCTGAAGGAGGCCCCTCCCCCACCGTCTATCCTCCCGAATAACCCTCAGATTCACTTCTCCGCACGTCCTACCTTCCAGAAAGTGGTCGCTTTTCTGTTCAGAGAGTTGTTGCTATTCTTTTCTTCAATCTCCTGTTGGGTTTGTAGGTGTTCAGAATGGTTTGATCCCTATCCAGCTGAATTCCTGAGACCAGACAAAATCCAGGTCTCCTACTCCTCCGCCATCTTGCTCTGCCCTCAGGTACCTTAATTTTAAGCCAAGTGCTTTGATTTCTCCTTTTGGTTATGTACTATGTTAATCATTTATTATGGTCTTCTTATTGGTTAGGTATAATTGTATTTATACCTGTATATCCATATCTTTATATCAGTTATATTTTTAAACCAGAATTTATAAGTTTTGTTTCCTTCGCTATAGGTGGTATAACTATATTGTTGTAGAAATGCAGTATTTGTCATAGGTGGGTGATTTATTATTTATAATATTAAAGGTATTGGTTTCTGATCATTTCCTCACAAGTTTGAAGATGGTTAAACTAAATTTCTCAATTAAATCTAGTAACTCAAATGATAACATTTCACTAGTGTGACATAGAGCTTTTATTTATAAAAAGATGTAAGTGGTATATGCCATACTAATTCAACATATATAAAGTACATTTACCATCACCAAAGTATTTTTGCAATGACAGAAAAACCATATGGTTGAGCTCTAATATTTGTTTTTTGTTTTTTTTTTTTTTTTTGTAGTCTGTAGTCAAAAACATGAATATATAAAGTACTTTTAGGTACTTTCTGAATGGTTACGGGAAAAACTCACAAATAGGTAATGTGATGTATATTTTCAATGTTATTTTTTTCTTCCATACCAAATTAGAATAAGCAGTTAAAATAGAAACATGATCAGTACAAAATATAAAGTTGTAGTTAATATTTTCATATTTTAGTAAATTGTTGGTAAATTTTAGTAAATTTTTAAGAAAACCTATAGATTTGTGTGTGTGTGTTTTAAAGATTTAATTCATTTATTTAAAGATTTAATTTATTTATTTGTCAGAGAGAGTGCGCACACACACAAGCAGGGGGAGTGGCAGGCAGAGGGAGAAGCAGATTCTCTGCTGAGAGGGGAGACCGACGTGGGACTTGATCCCAGAACCTTGGAATCATGACCTGAGCTGAAGGCAGACGCTTAACGACGAAGCCACCCAGGCATTCCAGATTTTATTTATTTATTTTAGAGAGAGAGCATGCTTGTGAGAGCAGGGGGATGGGCAGAGGGAGATGGGGAGAGAGAATCCCAAGCAGACTCTAAGCTGAGCATGGAGCCTGATACGGGACTGTATCTTACGATCCTGAGATCATGACTGGAGTCGAAACCGAGAATCAGACATTTGACTGAGCCATCTAGGTGCCCCAGTGTACATTTGTGTGTTTTGACTGTCATCTTAATTTTAAAAGTGGATAGTGGCATTTTTAGTGTAAATCTCGTGGACATTTAGCACTAGATAATACCTCTAGTTTTTTTTTTGTTTTGTTTCTATTCTTATGTTAATCCCCATACATTACATCATTAGTTTTAGATGAAGTGTTCCATGATTCATTGTTTATGCATAACACCCAGTGCTCCATGCAGAACGTGCCCTCCTCAATACCCACCACCAGGCTAACCCATCCCCCCACCCCCCTCCCCTCTAGAACCCTGTTTGTTTTTCAGAGTCCATCGTCTCTCATGGTTCGTCTAC
>NW_027855572.1:0-259 GCF_054177405.1 Leptonychotes weddellii
GAGATAAAATTTTCAATGAATATAATAATAAATTTTGAGACAGGAACAAATGAAAATATTTCCATACATATAAAATTAATTCTGGGTAAAGGGTGTATATAAGGGATATGATCAATAAACAAAGAAAACCTTTCTATTCTACTGGGAAAATAATAGGCTTATTTTGGGCATATAGGATCTGAAGTAGTCAATCATTAAGATAAAATTAGTTGGAAAAATCATTGGTTAGTATCTATTAAAACCAACATAGGGTGCCTGG
>NW_027855573.1:0-259 GCF_054177405.1 Leptonychotes weddellii
TGACAGTTCAGGAAGAGTGAATAAACTTGAAAAAGGAATAATAATAAAGATGGTAACAACTAGGTACTGAAAATCAGCTATGTGAACTGACAGGTCTCATAGCACATATGATTATTAAAATACATTGTGACTTTGACTTTTTCTTGTGAACTAATTTTTCTGAGAGCTGAGTCTTGTTTACAGTCGAATCCCAAAAATTTAGCATAGGGCCTATATCAAAGTTAGGTATTATGCATTAAGTGAAAAAAAAATTTTTTTT
>NW_027855574.1:0-259 GCF_054177405.1 Leptonychotes weddellii
CGGAGGGCAGCAGCATGCCATGAGCCTTTGCAACAGGGACATGCTGCATGGAGGCCCCCAACACTGACCTTGCTTCTCCCCCAGCAGGGGCTGGCTCTCCACACCATAGCTCCAGAAAGGTCCAGAACACCTCGGAGGGCAGCAGCATGCCATGAGCCTTTGCAACAGGGACATGCTGCTCTGCCGCCACACTGGTGTGGGGTCCCCACGATGGCCGGATGATGCTACTGCCCAGAACTGCCTCGGCGGGCCTGGTTCC
>NW_027855575.1:0-259 GCF_054177405.1 Leptonychotes weddellii
ATATAATATTTTATTTCTATATTTTATATATATATACATATATGTGTGTATATATATATGTATATATATATACATATATATGTATGTGTATATATAAAGTGTGCAGTTTGAGATCATCAATTACATTCAAATATTTGTATCTGTCACTACTGTCTATTTCCAAAGCTTTGTCATAACCTGAGCAGCAACTTTGCACTTACTAAGCAATGACACTGCATTGCTTCCTCTCTCCCCAGCTCCTGAGAGCCTCTGCTTTACC
>NW_027855576.1:0-259 GCF_054177405.1 Leptonychotes weddellii
GCATTTCAGCCGCCTACTGCCTAAATAGACAGAACGAGAGAAGTTAAAGGAATAGCAGAGGTTTTTTTTCCCTTGCTCTTTTTGTGACAGGATAGAGGGGAATCACTGGAAGTGAAAGAAGCAAGACTTCGTCTTGGGTCAGTTTCGACTCTGCACAAACCCCAAAACAGACCTTTGAAAACTCAGACCAATGTCCTGGGTCCTTGAGAACCAGTGTGAGCGAGTGGCTGATGTGAGTGCTTTGTTGCCATGGAACCAA
>NW_027855577.1:0-259 GCF_054177405.1 Leptonychotes weddellii
ACTACTGCTGCTGCTACTACTGCTGCTGCTGCTGCTGCTACTGCTGCTGCTGCTGCTACTACTGCTGCTGCTGCTGCTAGTACTGCTGCTGCTACTGCTACTACTACTACTGCTGCTGCTGCTACTACTACTGCTGCTGCTGCTACTATTGCTACTACTGCTACCGCTACTACTACTGCTGCTGCTGCTGCTACTACTATTGCTGCTACTGCTACTATTGCTGCTGCTGCTACTACTACTGCTGCTGTTGCTACTACTA
>NW_027855578.1:0-259 GCF_054177405.1 Leptonychotes weddellii
GGCAACCTATGGAATGGGAGAAAAAATTTGCAAACCATAGATCTGAGTATACACACACACACACACACACACACACACACACACACACACAACTCAATAGCAAAAAAGTCCAATCAAAAAAAATAAAAAAAATAAAAATGGGCAAAGATCTGAATAGACATTTTTCTGAAGAATACATGCAAATGGCCAATTGGTACTCCAAATCACTAATCATCAGGTATATGCAAATCAAAACCATAATGAACTATCACCTCATACC
>NW_027855579.1:0-259 GCF_054177405.1 Leptonychotes weddellii
TTTCCATGATGGACTTAAAAACAGATTTATTAGATCTGAAATTATAATACAACTTAAAAATTTTTTATCAAATTACATTTAAGGCAGAGTCAATAGAGAACACAGTTTTTACAGTTTGTTTTGCTGGCTCCTCTTCCTCAAGATTACATGTAGTTTTCTATGAGTATTGATCTCAACCTCCCCTCTTCTCTCCCTGCACGCAACCCACTGTCCTTCAATGACTCCATCTGTTGCTGGGTTTCAGTATAGCTGGTATACC
>NW_027855580.1:0-259 GCF_054177405.1 Leptonychotes weddellii
AGAAGGAGAAGAAGAAGAAGAAGAAGAGGAAGGGGAGGAAGGAGAAGGAGGAGGAGGAGAAGAAGAAGAAGAAGGGGAGGAAGGAGAAGGGGGAAGAAGAAGAAGAAGAAGGGGAGGAAGGAGAAGGAGAAGGAGGAGAAGAAGAAGAGGAAGAAGGAGGAGGAGGAGAAGAAGAAGAGGAAGGAGAAGGAGAAGAAGAGGAAGAGGAAGAAGTCTGGCAAACTGTCACGGTTAGGGGGAGCCCAAAGTGACATGACTA
>NW_027855581.1:0-259 GCF_054177405.1 Leptonychotes weddellii
GCGACTGCCTTCGGCTCAGGTCATGATCCTGGAGTCCCGGGATCGAGTCCCGCATCGGGCTCCCTGCTCGGCAGGGAGTCTGCTTCTCCCTCTGACCCTCCCGACCCTCCCCCCTCTCATGCTCTCTGTCTCTCATTCTCTCTCTCAAATAAATAAATAAAATCTTAAAAATAAAAATAAAAATAAAAAATAAAAAAATAAATTAAATAAGTAAATATAGGAACATCGGATATGCCCAGCTGCATCTCCCAGATACTAA
>NW_027855582.1:0-1977 GCF_054177405.1 Leptonychotes weddellii
CACTTAGTATCCCCTCCACACCCTGGTGCTCAGCGTCAGCTGTGGGTCCAGCCCAGCCTCTTGAATATCCTTAATGATGATTTTGACTTTTTTTTCTAAGAGACAGAAGTCATTTGGAATCAAGCGTAAGAGCTAGTTTGTTGGCCTCGCTGGTAACTAACCCAGAGATGATAAATGAAGTGTGGTAATCAGACTAACATTTTTTGAATATGATTATTTTTTTGAAGACAGCCCAGTGCCCAGAGGGTGGGATGGACTGCCTTCTAGGTATCCGCGTGAGGTACTGTGAGAGCTTCGCCTTGGATAGCAATTCATGGGCAGTATCGCAAGAGGGTAGAATGTGCCTGGAGTCTCTCCCCATGAACCGGGGGTGGGGGTGGGACGTCCGGGAACCTCTGCAAACCAATCAGGGAAGGCCATGGACAAAGCCTGGAATCTTCCAGCTCCTGCTGGGGTCAGGTCGGTAAACCGCCCTTAGGATTGAGCTCCTTTCCTATGCCACGCCTTCTCTCCGGCTTCACAGTGTCACGGTGGGGCCACAGCAGGTGCCAGCCCCCACACTCTGATTTTCCCTCTTCTGTGCTCAAGCCCAGCCCTGCCCTTTGGCGGGCATCTTATTCTACCCTGTGCCTGTTGCCTGCCTGAGAGAGCAGCTGCCCGGGGCCTCTGTAGGGGCTGACTGTGGCCAGCCTCACGGTCTACCTGTTGCTGGGCCTGGCCAGTCCACGGCGCTGGCCCTTGGGCTGCAGTGCCGCTCCCTGCCCAAACTCCAGGAGCACTGACCCCGGAGCACTGGGCGCGGAGCCTGGTTTGGAGCCATTGTCCGTGCGGCTGCCTCATGGTTTAGCACAGAGCCACGCACACTCCCAGCCAAGGCTGTCCGAAGATCCTCACAAACCCGTAGCATAGCGTACATATTTAAAGGCCTCGTTAATATAATTTTTATTGCAAAAATTATTTGGAAGCATTAAAAATTAATTTGGAATTTGTTGGATACAATAACTCATTGAATTTAAAATAGGTTCTGATTTCTTGGGCATCATCAAGCCAACTTCTAATTAAGAAAATCTAACCTACCAATTATTGTCAGATGTGACAAAGTGTTTACGATATACCATTAATAAAACAAGCTGATGTCATGTTACACTTTGTGGACATTTATTTAAACATTAAAGTTTTTTTGATTTTGCATTTTTTCCTTCACGTATTTGGGGATTAATCTTTTTTTTTTTTTTGCATATTTCATCCACGTGAAGGTAAAAATTCACTGGCCCAGAGGCTCTGTGGATGTAGAGCTGAGTGGACACACCAACCCTGTTCCAGCCCTGGGGGGTTACAGGGGAGGGATGGAGCAGGGGAGAGAGGTGGAGAAGACGCTGTTGGCCCGGAGAAGTCAAGAGCGTCTGAGAACCAGTTGGGGTGGTGGAGGCTGTGGCTAGGAGTCAGGGCTAGGTCCTGGACTCCGCTCTGATACTTAGTTAACCTAATCTGTAAAAGGGCTTTTGAACCTTGTTCTGTTGCCTGGGGTGCCTGTCCCCTAACTCTCCATAGACCCATTCAGACCCCCTCTTTTCTCAAAGGGCATGTTAGTTACAATGGCGCTCCAAGCTTCTCTAATACATGTAGTGTTAAGAAGCCATTAATACGGGGCGCCTGGGTGGCTCAGTTGGTTAAGCGACTGCCTTCGGCTCGGGTCATGATCCTGGAGTCCCGGGATCGAGTCCCGCGTCGGGCTCCCGGCTCGGCGGGAGGCCTGCTTCTCCCTCTCCCACTCCTCTTGCTTGTGTTCCCTCTCTCGCTGTCTCTCTCTCTGTCAAATAAATAAATAAAAAATCTAAAAAAAAAAAAAAAGAAGCCATTAATACTAAAGACAAATAAAGACAATGGGGTAGGGAGTACCCTCTGTCATGTATTAGTTTGTTCACTTGCATGTGGTCCATCTGGACCCTCTTCCTGAGGGCATGGATTGTATTTTGT
>NW_027855583.1:0-259 GCF_054177405.1 Leptonychotes weddellii
GCTGTACGGAAAGCTTGAAGGGAACAAAAGCTCCCGAGAGCAAACCCCAGCAGATTACTTAGCCCCGACCAGCAAGGGAGGGGCAATTCCGCCTCCGGCAAAGACATTTGGGAACCATGGCAACAGGCCCCGCCCCCAGAAGATCAGCAAGAACAGCCAGCCAAGACCAAGTTTACCGATCAATGAGAACAGCAGAACTACAGCACTAGGGGAATAATGCACATAGAATTCATGGCTTTATTTCCATGATTCTTTAATC
>NW_027855584.1:0-259 GCF_054177405.1 Leptonychotes weddellii
TTTTGTGAATTAATACAAGTGTCAATATACTGAAATTGGCCATTTGTTTTATATACCAAAAACCTTATTTGGATATGCTGGATGCAGATCAGACATAAATTTTCTTTCTCTCCATAAAAGATACTGAATAGTTCTGGGGAAATTAGCTTTAAGCATCTATGGGACAAAATCTCTTGTAAGGTCATTATAGTGTTAAATCTTTATGATCTCAGCATCTATAAACTGTTTACAATGTTTGGCGGGTTGATTCTGTTTTCTT
>NW_027855585.1:0-259 GCF_054177405.1 Leptonychotes weddellii
AAATTCCAAGAGAGTAAGGATTGTTGGCTCTTATTCGTTGCTCCAGCTGCATTTCCAGAATAATGCTTGGTCTATAGTAGATTATTAAAAAGGACGGAGTGAAAGACTTTAGGTTCTAAATAACTGGGGACTTTTCCTCTGTATTTTCTCTTCTTTTTAAAAAGAACAATAAATGTTCATTCCATAAAATTCAAGCAAGTAAAATGAAGAAAACAAAACAGTTATAATCCCACACATCCAAAGGAAATTACTATAAATA
>NW_027855586.1:0-259 GCF_054177405.1 Leptonychotes weddellii
TTCACTGTTTCTAGAGGCAGCTCATTCCCCTGGTAGTCAAGTCATAATTCAAATGTTCTTGCTTACAGTGATTTCTAAGTCCTATACCCTGTATCTTCCACCCGTTAGTCCTGGCTTTGCCCTTTGAAGACACACAAAATAAATTCACATATTTTTTTCTTTGCATGTAGCTATCAGATCATCCCAAATTTTCTTTCCTAGGGGCAGATGCTTGGAATACTCCTGCCATTTCTCCAAGCTGAGTTTCCAGACACATCAC
>NW_027855587.1:0-259 GCF_054177405.1 Leptonychotes weddellii
CTGAGAGTGGCAGAACGCCCAGGTATCGGAGCGGGAAAGCCAGCTGCAGAGATGGAGCCGAGGCGTGGGCTCACAGCTCAGGGTTGCCATAAACCATGATTCACGGCACAGTCGGGCCACTGCTCTTCCAGCACAGACCCAACAAGCAACAGATCCAGGGAGACTCCCCTTTCTCCCCTGGGAGGAGTGACACAGGAGCGCACCACAGGGATCTGCTGGGTTTGGAGACTCCAAACGGGGTTGTGTGCCAGAAATACAA
>NW_027855588.1:0-259 GCF_054177405.1 Leptonychotes weddellii
CACACTGCTGCTATCACAGAAGGGATAGTCTTTGGATTACATTGTGAGGAAAGCATTTTTAATTATACGACTAGCTAACACATGGGAGCTGGAAGCACTCGCTGTGGTTTACAGATAAAAAGATAAAGAAGATGTGGTATATATATACAATGGAATATTATGCAGCCATCAAAAGGAATGAGATCTTGCCATTTGCAACAACGTGGATGGAACTGGAGGGTATTATGCTGAGCGAAATAAGTCAAACAGAGAGAGACAT
>NW_027855589.1:0-259 GCF_054177405.1 Leptonychotes weddellii
GAGTCTAACTGTATATGAATCAGTAAGTGTTTCTTTTTTTTTTTTTTTTTTTTTAAAGATTTTATTTATTTGAGACAGAGAGAATGAGAGAGAGAGAGCACATGAGAGGGGGAGGGTCAGAGGGAGAAGCAGACTCCCCGCCGAGCAGGGAGCCCGATGTGGGACTCGATCCAGGGACTCCAGGATCATGACCTGAGCCAAAGGCAGTCGCTTAACCAACTGAGCCACCCAGGCGCCCCAATCAGTAAGTGTTTCTATG
>NW_027855590.1:0-259 GCF_054177405.1 Leptonychotes weddellii
GTAATGTATGGTGATTAACATAACATAATAAAAATAATTTAATTAATTATTAATAAATGCAATAATTGCTTAATAAATATTTATAATAATAAATAATTTAAAAAGCAATATGAATTTTTCTGCCTTCTAACATAAGAAATTTATCATTTAAACTGACACAATTTATTTAATTGGCTTAACTCCTGCCACCTTGTTTTATTATTTATAAATCATAATTTGCTTTTATTATCTCTGTTTTGCAAAATGGACTTTGCTTTAT
>NW_027855591.1:0-259 GCF_054177405.1 Leptonychotes weddellii
CCTCAATGCTCCATTCTCAGCAGGAACAGATCATCTAGCAGAAATTAACAAGGAAACAAGAGCTTTGAATGATACACTGGACCAGATGGACCTCATAGATTTATACAGAACATTCCACCTTAAAACAACAGAATACTCATTCTTCTCAAGCGCACATGGAACTTTCTCCAGAATAGACCACATACTGGGTCACAAATCGGGTCTCAACCGATTCCAAAAGATTGAGATTATTCCCTACATATTCTCAGACCATAATGCT
>NW_027855592.1:0-259 GCF_054177405.1 Leptonychotes weddellii
ATAAAAGATTTGAAAATTAAAAAAAAAAATCAAGGCTAAACCAGAAGGGACACAGGAGTGAAAAAGCACAGTGGGTCATACCTTAAAAGAAACATAACATGTAAAATAGAAAAATGTGTTAAATTTGAAAAACATTAATATTTCAATTTATATGAAATTCTAGAGCAGACAAAGTGTTGTATTGTAGAAGCAAAAGAAATGTTGTTTGACTCAGGTTGGGAAGGGCCCTGTCATAGACAGGGCAAGGGAAAGGTCCTCA
>NW_027855593.1:0-1977 GCF_054177405.1 Leptonychotes weddellii
AAACAAACTGAGGGTTCTAGAGGGGAGGGGGGTGGGAGGATGGGTTGGCCTGGTGGTGGGTATTGAGGAGGGCACGTTCTGCATGGAGCACTGGGTGTTGTGCACGAACAATGAATCATGGAACACTTCATCTAGAACTAATGATGTAATGTATGGGGATTAACATAAGAATAAAAAAAAAATTAAAAAAAAATAATAAAAAAAAATTAAAAAGTTGGAAAAAAAAAAAGAATTAATGGACATAAAAGGACAAATACATCAAGGTTAATTTGCAGAATGATATGGGGAAAGAGATTTATCTCATTCCCAGTCTCAGTCCTTTCCAATTTTACCATCACTTTGTAATTTGAAAAGAGAAGACTCCAATAGCATTTGTTTTTATGATAAAGTGGAAAATAGGTCATTAGAGTGCTTGCCCTCATGGAGCTTGTAATGTTGACACAGTATATTTGCAAAATTCACATCTACATTCTTTTTTTTTTTTTTTCACTTTGTCCTTCAGCTATTCTTTTATTTCTAATCCCCTCACAGGACTTTCCTGACATTTTATTTATTTATTTATTTATTTATTTATTTATTTATTTATTTATTTACATCTACATTCTTTTATTGAAAAAAAATCATGAAGCCAACTAGAGAATTATCATTAATAAACAAGTTCCCAGAATTTACAAATGAGATTCATAATCAGACGATCTATACAATGAGATTTTAAGTCACAAGGTAAATTAGAGACACATGTAATAATTAACCCAGCCACAATCCACACAAATATCAACCTAATACTATTTTTTTTCCTGGTTCTGGTCCTTCCATCATTTATGGCTTTGACAAAATTTTAGAATAGCAAAGTTCTGAGGATCACTCTATCAGAAAAGGAGGAAATAATGAAGAGGGAAGAGAAACTAAGTGTTGATAGAACAATCTCCCCAAAGTGCAGAATAGTAGGCAAGAAAGAGCAGTTTGAAGAGTTAGCCAAGGAAAGAGTAGGATGAATCAAAATAACCTCAGAAGGGGAGCAAAAATTTGGAGAAGCTTAAGATAACTGCACAGAGCCATGTACTAAAATCTTCTGCAGAAGAAACACCTAAATTCCAGAAGAGGTTTGAGAAATTATGGGACATTCTTAATAGGGAAAAAATGATAGAAAACCAACAAGAGAGGAATAAAAGAATGTGACAAGTTTAAGTTAAATTGGTTGTTGATTACTAAGATTTTATGATTTTATTTAAGTGGAATTCCCTCAAATAATTATAAAATTCAATGGTTGGCTGTGCTGGAAAAGGGCTGAAATAGCTGAGATGAAATATCAGTTGATTTGAGGAGGGATTATGAAATTTTCATGTTCCACGGGTCATCAGTGAGGATGCTGCAGTCATCAAGATGATAAAGTATGGCCAGGAAGAAATGAACATTTAAGACAGATATGGAAGCCCTTGGGAAAGAGATTAGGAAAGAATGGGATGAGTCAATTCAAGAAGAAAATTAATTTTGAAAGTTTAGTAGCTTATAGGTTTCCAGGAAGGCCTCCATTTCATCCAGATTGCTCAGTTTATTGGCATATAGTTGTTGATAATTTCTTTTTTTTTTTAAAGATTTTTTTTTATTTTATTTATTTGAGAGAGAGAGAATGAGAGAGAGCACATGAGAGGGGGGAGGGTCAGAGGGAGAAGCAGACTCCCTGCTGAGCAGGGAGCCCGATGCGGAACTCCATCCAGGGACTCCAGGATCATGACCTGCACCGAAGGCAGTCGCTTAACCAACTGAGCCACCCAGGTGCCCTAGTTGTTGATAATTTCTAATAATTGTTTCTATTTCCTTGGTGTTAGTCATGATCTCTCCTCTTTCATTCATAATTTTATTAATTTGGGTCCTTTCTCTTTTCTTCTGGATAAGCCTGGCCAGTGGTTTATCGATCTTATTCTTTCAAAGAACCAACTTCTAGTTTCCTTGATCTGATCTACTGTGTTTCTGGTT
>NW_027855594.1:0-259 GCF_054177405.1 Leptonychotes weddellii
TAAACCCAGCAGGAGAAGAGAAATAATAAAGATCAGAGCAGAAATCAATGAAACAGAAAGCAAAAGAACAGTAGAACAGATCAATGAAACTAGGAGCTGGTTCTTTGAAAGAATTAATAAGATTGATAAACCCCTGGTCAGACTTAAAGAAAAATGACCCAAATAAATAAAATCATGAATGAAAGAAGAGAGATCACAACAACAGAAATACAAACAATTATAAGAACATATTATGAGCAATTATATGCCAGCAAATTAG
>NW_027855595.1:0-259 GCF_054177405.1 Leptonychotes weddellii
GGTCGTGAGCTCTCTGCAGGTGAGCTGTCTATCTGCTGCCTGTCATCTGGTAGCTTCTTTTTTCCTTTAAATTTAAATTCAGCTAGCCAGCATATAGTACATCATTAGTTTCAGATGTAGTGTCCAGTGATTCATTAGTTGAGTGTAACACCCAGTGCTCATCACATCACATGCCCTCCTTAATGCCCGTCACCCAGGTGGGGGGGGGGGGGGGGGGGGGGGGGGGGGGGGGGGGGGGGGGGGGGGGGGGGGGGGGGGG
>NW_027855596.1:0-259 GCF_054177405.1 Leptonychotes weddellii
TATAATAAAAATATAGTTCTTTCCTTTTTTTAAGATTTATTTATTTGAGAGAGAGAGAGCATTTACATAATAGCTGGGGGAAGAGGGCAGAGGGAGAGGGAGAGAGAGAATCCCAAGCAGACTCTGCTGAGCAGGAGCAGGGAGGCCAACACAGGGCTCAATCTTGTAATCCTGAGATCACGACCTGAGCTGAAATCAAGAGTCAGATGATTAGCCAATTGAACCACTTAGGCACCCCAATATATAGTTCTTTCTTAAA
>NW_027855597.1:0-259 GCF_054177405.1 Leptonychotes weddellii
ATTTCTAAGTAGTTATTTGTCACAAAATTTAAGAAATGTGCAAACTTATTTTTTCAAATGATTTCATGCCACATTTTCTCTATCTTCTCCTTCTAGAATACCAAATAAAAGTCAGAGAAAGACATGTATCATATGATCTCACTGATATGAGGAATTCTTTTTTTTTTTTTTAAAGATTTATTTATTTATTTGAGAGATCAAGAATGAGAGAGAGAAAGAATACATGAGATGGGGGAGGGTTAGAGGGAGAAGCAGGCTC
>NW_027855598.1:0-259 GCF_054177405.1 Leptonychotes weddellii
CAATTTCCTTCATAAGTGTTCTGTAGTTTCTCGAGTATAGATCCTTTACCTCTTTGGTTGGGTTTATTCCAAGGTATCTTATGGTTTTAGATGCTATTGTAAATGGAATCAATTTCCTAATTTCTCTTTCTACAGTTACATTGTTAGTGTATAGGAAAGCAACTGATTTCTGTGCATTGATTTTGTATCCTGCCACATTACTGAATTGCTGTATGAGTTCTAGTAATTTCATGGGTGTTCAGAATGGTCTGGTAGATAT
>NW_027855599.1:0-259 GCF_054177405.1 Leptonychotes weddellii
CAGAGACTTGAATAGAAAGAGTGCTCCCAGGCTCCTGAGGGACACATCAGGGTGAAGAGTGGTCACTGTCATTTCTGTTTTTACACATAAAGAAACTGGTCCAGGGCCACTCTGCCACCTGGTCAGGACCAGAACACAATCCTTCCCCCTGCCCTTAGGGTTTTTCTTCCCCTACCAGCTGTTTTTATCAAAATAACCTCAGTTTGAGGGGCGCCTGGGTGGCTGAGTCAGTTAAATGTCCGACTCTTGATTTTGGCTC
>NW_027855600.1:0-259 GCF_054177405.1 Leptonychotes weddellii
CTATCCTGCCAGTCCTTTCTGGCCTGCCAGCTCTCTGTGGATAGGTCTGTTGCCAATCTGATTTTTCTACCATTGTAGGTTACAGACCTCTTGTCCCGAGCTGCTTTCAAGATTTTCTCTTTGTCTCTGAGACTTGTAAGTTTTACTATTAGATGTTGGGGTGTTGACCTACTTTTATCGATTTTGAGGGGGGTTCTCTGTGACTCCTGGATTTTGATACCTGTGTCCATCCCCAAATTAGGGAAGTTCTCTGCTATAA
>NW_027855601.1:0-259 GCF_054177405.1 Leptonychotes weddellii
ATCACTAGAAAGAAACCTCATCTATTGAAATTGATAATGAGCTTTGTATTTTACAACCTAGGTTCAAAATCATTATAATTTGTTGGGTTTAATGTAGAGCATGACATCAGCCATAATATCTGGTTTGCTAAAATGTGCCTGTGATGAAGCTTGCATTGGTAGGGACATCTGAGACTGGTTTGCTAAACTGTAACATAGGCCGCTGGGGGCAGGGAAGTTTTCAGAGGAGGGTGTAGGCCTTTGGAATGTCCAGGCAGGC
>NW_027855602.1:0-259 GCF_054177405.1 Leptonychotes weddellii
ATGTCTTTCTCTGTTTGACTTATTTCACTCAACATAATGCCCTCCAGTTCCATCCACGTTGTTGCAAATGGCAAGATCTCATTCCTTTTGATGGCTGCATAATATTCCATTGTATATATACCACATCTTCTTTATCCATTCATCTGTCGATGGACATCTTGAGCCCTGATTTCTCATGCTACAAAATTTCCTCCAGGATGTCACAGTCTTTGAGCACAATTATTTAAGCCATTGTGAATCCACTGTGGAGACTGCTGAA
>NW_027855603.1:0-259 GCF_054177405.1 Leptonychotes weddellii
ACCAACCGTCCTCCTGGAGTCTGTCCTCAGCACGGACCTTGCTCTCTGACCTGTGACTGTTGGGAATCGGGTCTGTCACCACATTCACTGGGGTGATTAATCTGTCCTTCACTCTCACCTGTGCTTTACCACGGTGAATGGAGCCATGAGCCGCACGGTGCTGGAGCACATGAGTGCGGTCGGCTCTGCCCACAAACAAAGCAGGACAGACTTCCACCTGGGCTTGAAACACTGCAGAAGGACAAGAAAACTCAGAGCA
>NW_027855604.1:0-1977 GCF_054177405.1 Leptonychotes weddellii
ACGTTTAAACATTTTGCATGTTTTTTTTAAATTAGGTTACATAATTCCGTATAGTTTTGGTAACTGCAAGATTGAAACAGATACATTTTCAAAGGATTTCTTTCCTCTCTTCATTTAAGACTTGCCAGTGAGGACATGTGGTGGCTTCCGGTGCTGGCTGTTTTTTGGTTTGTTTTTAATTTAAGGAACCTATAATTTTTTTCCCAAAAAAAGGACTCATCTTTTGGTTTTAATCGACGCCAGCAAACCGCATAAATGTTCTTAAAGGTGGCATAAGTGGAAATGTTCAGCTTAGACATTGGCCGAAAAGAACATTTGTCCCTAAGGTACATATTTTTAAAGTTTGATCATTTAGGGTTTTGACATTTTATTTCGTGAGTAATGAGTGTTTTTAGAGTATCCCAGCTAGAAGGGTAAAGTAGCCTCTATTTCCCTTCTCCCCGATACCGCGGAAAAAAATGTCCACCCCAGAACAAAAGTTTTTGCCCTCATAAGACTTTCATCCTGTCATCCTCCCTGCTGCTCCTCCTCTTCTCCCCCACCCCTGTCCTTCCTTTGGAGAAGAGAGCCTGTGACTGGCTAGTTCAGTTGTCCCTTTTCTAGAAGATGTGGCTTAGAGAGTGGAGGGGGCAGGAGCTTTGGTGCTGGGAAGAGCACGCAGTGCAGGTCAGGCTGCCCAGGGTTCCCTCTTGTGGCTCTGCATTGGGCTCACGGCTGGTGGTTAGCGGGAGAGAGGGTGGGTCACGTGGCAGGTGGTTTCCTGTGTCTGTTATGGGAAGTATTGAGGTGTTCTGGAGAAGCCTGGGAGAGGAACAAAGGCAAGTGGCAAGGTCCTCCATTCTGCAAACATACTTGCCTTTCTGTTCCCAATTGTGCTAGCCCTTGGGGATCTGTGAATTTGGAAGTCCCTCAGTGGCAGTTACTAATCTGTTTTTCCATTTCCTTTTGTATTAAAGAATTTCCCAACATGTTTAGCTTGGAGGAATCGTTGAGATTTAGGATTTTATAACAAACAAATCTAGTGGTTGGGAGGGCTTCAAAAGATAGACTCATAGAATATTGTACCTAGAGGAAAACTTAGAAATCACCCAGTTCCACATTTTCTTTATTAAAGATAGTAAGACAAATGAAAGCTAGAGGGGTTAGGTACTTCGCCAAGGCACTCATACTGCGAGGCTGGGACAGAGCTGAGACCAGACCCCAGAGATCCTGGCTCAAATCTAGGAAGGGTTCCTTCTCCCATTCAGGAGCCCCCTAAGCATGTAAATTTCCCTCCCAACTGGTGGATTAGACCGTTCTATCCCAGATGTTTCAGGTGTTTTTAAGTAGAGAAATTTAGATAGCCTTTTCTGGAATTTAAAAACCTTTATATATCTAATTTAAAATTTTTGCTTCAGTCATTCTTTTCCTTCTCTGTCAATGAGATACTTGAATATAGCAATTTTTAACTGTTCTGTCCGCCATTGAAGCAAAGTCCAAAATGTCTGCAAAATTTATAACATAGACTTAATAATATTAGGTCCCTTAGACTAGAGAAAATCCCATGGCACTATTTTTCAGGTAGAAGTATTTTACCTATTTATCCTAGAAACCTTATTTTCCTCTGACCCTTAATAAAGTTAATTTAGTTATCAAAGATAGAACTCAGTGAATATCAAATTCTACTGTTTATAAGAATGTTTGTTGCATAGAAAAATCAGAACATATAACCTTTCCTTTGGAGTGTTAGGTATAATGCCTGCTAAAGAATAAGGAAAGCTTTTGCAGAAAGCATACCATAAGCTATAGGGTTTTTTGGGGTAAATCAAGCCTAATCAAGAAATGACCTTGAGGGAATGGCCAGCAACAGTCCTCCGATGCTGAGAAGTAAGTGAAGAGGGAGTTGGAGATACTAGCTGGTGTGGTAAGGGTGGGGGTGGCTGGTAAAATGATGGGATGTTAAAGGAAGTGGGGAAGTAGTTTTATATGCATTTTTTG
>NW_027855605.1:0-259 GCF_054177405.1 Leptonychotes weddellii
AACTTGAAAGAAGGTTGCTCAGCAGGACAGGAAGTGAATTATCCTATGACTGACTATGCCGATATCAGAGTTCACTATTATCTAAAATCATTCCCCTGCCAATCTCATTGTAGTAGTAAAATACTAGCAAATTGAGAAAAATTAAGTGAGCTAATATGGCAGAATAACAAAATTTTAAAATGTATAATCAATTTTTTTTTAAATCATCATCAATTCAAAATGCTTTTATTTATAAAGGTTTTCCAGGGGTGCCTGGGTG
>NW_027855606.1:0-259 GCF_054177405.1 Leptonychotes weddellii
AGGAGTGGAACAGGGAATGGGGGGAAATGGGGATTTTGCCGTAACACTCACTGTGCCCATGGGACTCAGGGCACTCAGTGTGACTATTAGCTGTCCAGTGCTGCTGTAGCTGGTGACTGACCCTCATGGCTGACCACACCACCACCTGCGCGTCCTCCTGGGCTGTGGAGCAGGAGTCAGACCCCAGAGCCTCTGCCATGAGGTCCAGGTGTCGGCAGGGCTGTGCTCCTCTCTGGAGGCCCGGGGAGAATCCATTTCT
>NW_027855607.1:0-259 GCF_054177405.1 Leptonychotes weddellii
GGAGATAGGCCGACAGAGGTAGTTAGGGTTGGAAAATTATTCTGATTAAACACTAGTGACTTTTTTTTTTTTTTTAAAGATTTTATTTATTCATTTGAGACACAGAGATACAGAGAGAGAGAGGGAAAGCATGAGCAGGGAGAGAGGCAGAGGGAGAGGGAGAAGCAGGCTCCTTGCTGAGCCAGGAGCCCGATGTGGGTCTCGATCCCAGGACCCTGGGATCATGACCTGAGTTGAAGGCAGACGCTTAACCATCTGA
>NW_027855608.1:0-259 GCF_054177405.1 Leptonychotes weddellii
ATATAATATTTTATTTCTATATTTTATATATATATACATATATGTGTGTATATATATATGTATATATATATACATATATATGTATGTGTATATATAAAGTGTGCAGTTTGAGATCATCAATTACATTCAAATATTTGTATCTGTCACTACTGTCTATTTCCAAAGCTTTGTCATAACCTGAGCAGCAACTTTGCACTTATTAAGCAATGACACTGCATTGCTTCCTCTCTCCCCAGCTCCTGAGAGCCTCTGCTTTACC
>NW_027855609.1:0-259 GCF_054177405.1 Leptonychotes weddellii
CATTTACCACCTGAGGAGCCGCACCACAGCCGGGCACAGAGCAGGCCAGAGAAGGGCCCCGCGTGGACTCGAAGCCCAGCCCACGGGAGTCTGTTCAGCGGACAGAGCCGGCCGAGTGGGGCCTGGGGGCGCCCCGAGCTCACATGCTAGCCAGGGGGCAGGTCGGGTAAGAAAAAGGAAGCGGGGTGGGGGGGAGGGGGGAGAGGGAGGGGAGGGAGAGGACGGGGATGAGGAGAGCTCAAGGCCAGCTTTGACGGCT
>NW_027855610.1:0-259 GCF_054177405.1 Leptonychotes weddellii
GAGATAAAATTTTCAATGAATATAATAATAAATTTTGAGACAGGAACAAATGAAAATATTTCCATACATATAAAATTAATTCTGGGTAAAGGGTGTATATAAGGGATATGATCAATAAACAAAGAAAACCTTTCTATTCTACTGGGAAAATAATAGGCTTATTTTGGGCATATAGGATCTGAAGTAGTCAATCATTAAGGTAAAATTAGTTGGAAAAATCATTGGTTAGTATCTATTAAAACCAACATAGGGTGCCTGG
>NW_027855611.1:0-259 GCF_054177405.1 Leptonychotes weddellii
TAAACATAACAGTCCCCACGATGGGTCCAGTTACCATCTGTCACCATACACACTCACTACAATATATTTTTTTTATTCTTATGTTAATCCCCTATATTACATCATTAGTTTTAGATGTAGTGTTCCATGATTCATTGTTTGTGCATAACACCCAGTGCTCCATGCAGAATGTGCCGTCCTCAATACCCACCACCAGGCTAACCCATCCTCCCACCCCCCTCCCCTCCAGAACCCTCAGTTTGTTTTTCAGAGTCCATTG
>NW_027855612.1:0-259 GCF_054177405.1 Leptonychotes weddellii
CACCCAGCCACCCTATCCCTCCCACCCCCCTCCACTCCAGCAATCCTCAGTTTGTTTCTGGAGATTAAGAGTCTCTTATTGTTTGTCTCCCTCTCTGGTTTCGTCTTGTTTCATTTGTCTCTCCTTTCCCCTATGATTCCTCTGTCTTGTTTCTCAGTTTCCTCATATCAGTGAAATTATATGATAATTGTCTTTCTCTAATTGACTTATTTTGCTTAGCTTAATACCCTCTAGTTCCATCCACGTCATTGCAAATGGC
>NW_027855613.1:0-259 GCF_054177405.1 Leptonychotes weddellii
AATACCCATCACCAGGCTAACCCAACCTCCCAACCCCCTCCCCTCTAGAACCCTCAGTGTGTTTTTCAGAGTCCATCGTCTCTCATGGTTCGTCTACCCCTCCGATTTCCCCCGCTTCATTCTTCCCCTCCCGCTACCTTCTTCTTCTTCTTTTTTTTTTTTCTTAACATATATTGCATTATTTGTTTCAGAGGTACAGATCTGAGATTCAACAGTCTTGCACAATTCACAGCGCTTACCAGAGCACATACCCTCCCCA
>NW_027855614.1:0-259 GCF_054177405.1 Leptonychotes weddellii
TAATTCGTTGATTCCCAAATTTAAGCCCCTGACAGGCAGTATCATCATCACCTGTGAACTTACTGAAAAATCAAAGTTCTCTGACCCAACCTACACCTTCGGACATGTAAGCCCCGGGGGCGGGGCCCTAGCTTAAGCTTGAGAACTGGAACTCTCTTGAATCATGACCAGGGCACCTGGGTGGCTCCCTCAGTGCTTGGTGGAGAGCTCTCTGCTTGGTGGAGAGCCTGCTTCTCCCTCTCCCTCTGCTGCTCCACCT
>NW_027855615.1:0-1977 GCF_054177405.1 Leptonychotes weddellii
TGGAGATCCAGATTACCTGGAAGAGAGGCACCGCCACAGATTTGAGGTGAGGAGTTGAGCTTAGTGACCTTTCAACTTTTCTCCTGCTGGCGACTCTGGAAACGCAGCAAGCTGAGAGGTCAGCCGACTTACTCTTCGTGTGCCCGCAGGTGAATCCAGTCCTGAAGAAGTGTCTGGAAGAGCAGGGCCTGAAGTTCGTCGGCCAGGACGTTGGGGGAGAGAGGATGGAGATCGTGGAGCTGGAGGGTGAGTGCGGGGTGGCCGTCGGGGGTGAGGGGGGCTTAGCAGGTCTGGGCGCGGGGGCCTGGGAGCGCTGACCTGACGGCCGGAGGAGGCAGCCCCGTGCTGCTGGGGGTGCTCTTGGGGAACAGGCGCCCGGGGCCCCGGGGAGCCCATCCTCCCGTGGGCAGTGCTGCGCTTCTGGCCTTGGTCCTCATTCTCCAGAATGAGAGCTCGCCCTTGGTCCTTGAGCCCCGCTTCTGATGGGAGGAAGCCGGGGAGCAGGGCCAGCCGGGTGGGGACCTGGGAGAGGAGGGCCCGTCAGCCAGCAGGGCGACAGTGTGCGGGGCCAGGGCGTCTGCTCCCCCCAGCTTTGGGGCTGCCTTTACCTGCATTCCCATCAAGATGCTAGTTTTAGGTAATTTTAGGGTCTGTAGAAACGTGAAGTATCTGACAGGGTTTGCTCATCTCCTGTGTTCTATGCACGTGACAAAAGTGCTGCTTTGGCGTTTCTGTTTCAGATCATCCCTTCTTCGTTGGGGTTCAGTACCACCCTGAGTTCCTGTCCAGGCCCATCAAGCCTTCACCTCCGTACTTTGGCCTCCTGCTGGCCTCCGTGGGGAGGCTCCCGCATTACCTTCAGAAAGGCTGCAGGCTCTCGCCCAGGTGCGGTCACTCTTCTCTAGTCTGTCGGGGGGGCCCCCGGCTCGTCACAGCGGGCGTGCTCTCCTCCCCGGGGGTCCCCTCGGGCTGCCTGTGTGCTGCCTGGAGCTTCCCCTGTGCGGGGTCCGGGCCGTCAGTATGGCACCTGGTCCCCGGGCTCGCGTGTGGCGGCGTGGCCCTGGGGTCCGTGGGCCGCTGGCTCTCACAGCCCCGGTGGATCCCTGCCTCGCCGCTCCCTTCCTTCAGAACCGGTTCCTCACTCTGAGCTGGGGGTTGGAGTTCCAGGAGTGAAGTACAAACCGAACGTGTAGCTTCCCTAACTAGAAGAAAACCCCTTTGCAGCTCTGTGCTCAGTACGTGAGGCAGGAGAGCATCTCCCTGATGCCTGCTGTGTGCGGAAGAGGGTCCTGTGGGTCTGTGGCTAGGGACACAGAGAGGAAAGCGGGTGAATAAACCATCCGAATTCCACAGGGACACCTACAGTGACAGGAGTGGAAGCAGCTCCCCGGACTCTGAAATCACCGAATTGAAGTTCCCATCAATAAATCACGACTGATGGTAACGTAAGTGGCATTTCTCAGCTCTAGTATCTTCGTTCGTTTGAATGGTGATTACGCTAGAATTGTAAGCTGTCGTGAAAGTCTGATGTTGAGGATTTTATCTGCCAGAGTAAGGTTGGTGTGGGTATCAGGTGGCCGAGGCCTCCCTGAGTTACAGCGTCGGTGTCCCCCGGGCCTCGGGGCTCCAGTGCAGGGTGGAAGGGACACCAGCCACTGGGCAGTTGTCTTGTTGCCGATTGTGACATTCAGGTGCCAGTCTGACCAAACCTGGGGGAACTGGGCTCTCAGACCCTGTTATCTCATGTAGCCATAAACTTGGAGAATCTTGAAGGAGGTGACCGATGTGACAGAATGGTCATGTTTGTAGAAACTCAGGCTTTCGTCGGGAAGTGCTTTAAAATTGACACAACATACAACACTTATGTTGATTGCTGCTTATTCTGGAAATCCCTTAAAATCGGAACGCTTATCGGGCAGACTTGGAATGTCAGTCTTCACTGACTGCGTTTGTATGTTCCTGACGTGGGTGGTTGTG
>NW_027855616.1:0-259 GCF_054177405.1 Leptonychotes weddellii
ATCGAGTCCCGCATCGGGCTCCCTGCTTGGCGGGGAGCCTGCTTCTCCCTCTGACCCTCCCCCCTCTCATGTGCTCTCTCTCTCTCATTCTCTCTGTCTCAAATAAATAAATAAAATCTTTAAAAAAAAAAAAAGTAATGAAATTTTTATGATTTCAGCATGGTTTTGTGGACGTGTCACAATTATTTATCTGTCTTTTGAAAGTAAAGGAAATACCAGTTCTTAGAGGGAACTGTGTTTTCACCTTGTAGCTGCTGGA
>NW_027855617.1:0-259 GCF_054177405.1 Leptonychotes weddellii
TGAGTGCTAGAATATAGAGCAATCCTGGACTCTTCCGACTCTTCTCTTCTCCAGCCCAGTCTTCCCTGTACTCAGCCTCTCCTCAAAAAGGATGCACAGAGGAGGAAGGGTTGGTTCATGGCTTCCTGACAAGCTGGTTACCGGTGAGTCACATATTCCTCTTTCCAAATCATTATTCCTTTGATCAGCAGTTGGATTTGCTATTTCTCAATGACCTGGAGCCCCACAGCCAAACCAGGTCTCAGCCAGCGCAGGGTCT
>NW_027855618.1:0-259 GCF_054177405.1 Leptonychotes weddellii
GTTTACAGATCTTTTATCCTGAGCTGCTTTCAGGATTTTCTCTTCATCTCTGAGACTTCTGAGTTTTACTATTAGATGTTGGGGTGTGGACCTATTTTTATTGATTTTGAGGGGGGTTCTCTGTGCCTCCTGGATTTTGATGCCTGTTTCCTTCCTCAAATTAGGGAAGTTCTCTGCTATAATTTGCTCCAATATTCCTTCTGCTTCTCTCTCTCTTTCTTCTTCTTCTGAGATCCCAATTATTCTAATATTGTTTCGT
>NW_027855619.1:0-259 GCF_054177405.1 Leptonychotes weddellii
AGAAGGAGAAGAAGAAGAAGAAGAAGAGGAAGGGGAGGAAGGAGAAGGAGGAGGAGGAGAAGAAGAAGAAGAAGGGGAGGAAGGAGAAGGGGGAAGAAGAAGAAGAAGAAGGGGAGGAAGGAGAAGGAGAAGGAGGAGAAGAAGAAGAGGAAGAAGGAGGAGGAGGAGAAGAAGAAGAGGAAGGAGAAGGAGAAGAAGAAGAGGAAGAGGAAGAAGTCTGGCAAACTGTCACGGTTAGGGGGAGCCCAAAGTGACATGA
>NW_027855620.1:0-259 GCF_054177405.1 Leptonychotes weddellii
GCCCCTTCCCCTTGTCATGCACTCTCTCTCTCTCACTCTGTCAAATACATAAAATCTTTTTCAAAATTAAAAATAATTAATTAAATAAATAAAACAATAAAAATAAAGTGCTTGTGGCATCTGAGGATTAATAAAATCATACGCGTTTCCATGATAAACCCTTATCTGGAATCTTCATTTGTATCATGCAAAGATACAACTGTAAGAAATCAGCAGTAACAAAACAAATTTTAAAAAGTCCACAAGCGAGGGGGCGGAA
>NW_027855621.1:0-259 GCF_054177405.1 Leptonychotes weddellii
TAGCTTAGCGTTTTGCTATACATATGCACTGTATCCCTTAATTTCAACACAATTACACATGGGGGGGGTGTGTGCGACCATTGTAGAGGAGAAGAAGTTCTCACTGACGTTCTGATGGCGTTTTCCGTACAAATATGTGTGCAGCATCAGTGTTGTTAGCTCAAAATAATGTCAGTGGAATTCCTTCAGTGGATAAAGGGTAAAATGAACTGGCATCCCGTCCTATCCGTTTTCTTGGAATCGCCAGGGCTGGATGAGG
>NW_027855622.1:0-259 GCF_054177405.1 Leptonychotes weddellii
CCCCCCCCCCCCCCCCCCCCCCCCCCCCCCCCCCCCCCCCGCCCCCCCCCCCCGCCCCCCCCCCCCCCCCCCCCCCCCCCCCCCCCCCCCCCCCCCCCCCCCCCCCCCCCCCCCGGGTGTCAGGCCTCTCCAGTCCGCAGGGGCCCCTCTGGCTCCTCCTCCCACTGCTCTGTAATTCCAGCCTGGCAGGGCCTCTTCTTTGAAAATGCAAATGCAGTAACACAGTCTGTCCCCACACCTAGTTCTGCTCCTGACCCCT
>NW_027855623.1:0-259 GCF_054177405.1 Leptonychotes weddellii
CACCACATCAAAAACTAATGTTGTATTGTATGGTGACTAACATAACATAATAAAATTTTTAAAAAGTAAAATAATAAAATAAAGGAGGGAAATCTGCTAGGGTAATGAGAGAAACGATCTAACCTAAGAAGGAATGCTGATAATTAGCATCACCCAACAGCTGAATGGGCCAAAGTGGGGAGAAATGACTCCTTTCACCGTGGGGCATCCAAGCCCAAGTTGGAGAGCCATCTGCCAGGCTTCCTGACAAAAGAGACAC
>NW_027855624.1:0-259 GCF_054177405.1 Leptonychotes weddellii
AGCTACCCTATGACCCAGCAATTGCAGTCCTGGGTATTTACCCCAAAGACACAGATGTAGTGAAAAGAAGGGCCATTTGCACCCCAATGTTCATAGCAGCAATGTCCGCAATAGCCAAACTGTGGAGAGATCACCATTATTCTATGTGTGTATACCCACTAGGGAAGCACCCACCTCTGGTAGTGTGGGGATAAAGCTGGATTTCAGCAGGATTTTCTAGTTAATTAAACTGTTACTATTTATTTCACAAATGTAGAAG
>NW_027855625.1:0-259 GCF_054177405.1 Leptonychotes weddellii
CAATTTCCTTCATAAGTGTTCTGTAGTTTCTCGAGTATAGATCCTTTACCTCTTTGGTTGGGTTTATTCCAAGGTATCTTATGGTTTTAGATGCTATTGTAAATGGAATCAATTTCCTAATTTCTCTTTCTACAGTTACATTGTTAGTGTATAGGAAAGCAACTGATTTCTGTGCATTGATTTTGTATCCTGCCACATTGCTGAATTGCTGTATGAGTTCTAGTAATTTCATGGGTGTTCAGAATGGTCTGGTAGATAT
>NW_027855626.1:0-1977 GCF_054177405.1 Leptonychotes weddellii
GACCAGCCTATAACCCACTGACTGCCAGAAAAGGGGCTAGGAGTTGAATACGGAAAAAGTAATAGGAAGTCAAGTCATCGCTGAGTGATTCTGTCTCTTTTCAGCACTGTGCCCCAATATTTAGAACTGTGACTGTCATTTTCAGCACTCACTAAATATTTGTTAATTTAAACAAATTAACAAATGGCCTTTACTTGAAATACAGTATTTATGTGGTCCTAAAATAATACCAATTGTAATGAATACTATCTTTTTAATAAAAGCATTTCAGGAGAAAAATCATAGTATTTAATAGTCAAATATTTTAGTAGTCAAATATTTCTAAATTTCAGAATCATTAAAAAGTGAAAAATAGGAACTCTAGACAGAAGAATCACCATAAATGAAGTTGTCAAATCCCTATAGAAAGACCTGAGATTCTTCCTTATGTTCTCACTGTTTTGTTGACTCCAACATAAGGTGACTAGTGTACGTGAATCAGGCAACAAATATTAATGCTATACTCTTACAGGTTTTAGCCTCAAGGATACTTTCCACTACCATGCCTCTGTCACATTTTGTTGCCAAGATTTAATAAAAAAAAAAAATTCCCCCTAAGGTAAGAAATCAAGTTTATGAAGATAAAGTTCTGGAGAGGGACACTTCTTCTGTAAAGCCGTGTAAACATTATCTTTAGACACAGAGATGGAAGCTTCTCTTAAGCTGTTTCCTGAGGCCACTCTCTACAGATTCAGATCAAGGAGCTTCATGAGTCCAGAGCCAACATGGGAACGCTTTCCCAGATGCAGAGTTAAGTAAGAAATTCAGGCCTGGAAACACTTTAGGTTCACGTATCCCTTCGCTTCCCCTTCATCTTCCAAATCACAGTGTCAGTCCTGCCACAAAACTATGCTGAAAGGAATTTGGGACAAGCCCCTACAAACCTGTATTCAGATATGCAGGGAGAATCCCATAGAGGTGGGATGATGCTGGTTGAAAATAAACAGGGGCGACTGGGTGGCTCAGTTGGTTGAGCTTCAGGCTCTTGATTTTGACTGGGGTCATGATCTCAGGGTTATCGAATCAAACACTGCATGGGGCTCTGCACTCATCAGGTGTCTGCTCCAAATTCTCTCCCTCTCCCTTTTCCTCCCTCTCTGTCCCTGCTCCACTGGTGCTTCCACACATGCATGCTCTTTCTCTCTCACATGAGTAAATAAATAAAATCTTTTAAAAAAAGAAAGAAGAAAATAAACAGTATAGCACATGGATGCAGAAAGTCATTATCTATAACTTTAAAAAGAAAACAACCTTCAGGCCATTGAAGACCTACAGGAGAAGTATTTTGAGTTTTGGATCACACAAGAAAACTTGAACTACAGTGAGGAAAGATAAAGATAAAGATAAATTGGTTGAAGCATTTTCAGAATTTGTACTGCATATATCTCCATGAAATGTGATGGACCATATACATTACAAATTGCCCTCTAAGGGATAGACTAAAACTCTCCAAAAACAACCAACATTTTTCTACCAGCTGGCCGAGTAAATGTGAAATAGTATTAATTTCTTCTCCGATTTTTCAACTCTAATACCTTCTTCAATGAAGGGAATCTCATCATTGTGCTTCTGTCATTCAAGAAGTGTCCCTGTCCAGGACATATCTTTTGGAAACTCTCGGAACAAATTCCTAGTTAATAGATTTTTAATAATCTTATCTTAAACATTGAAAGAGACAATACCAGACTGGTCTTGCAATTAGTACTCCCTTTATAAAATCCAATCATTTAGCAGAAACAAAATTAATTCAAGTGGCTAAACCACTGAATATCTCTTGGCCATGTCAACTGGCAAAAAAATGATGTAGTCTGTGTTAGTCAATATGGTTTTAATGTAGTTCACAGCCAATGCCTGGCGCATGTTAGCCTTATCCCAGGTGGCCCTGCATCCTACCCTCAAAAAGCCCTATGCTGTCTTACCATAAATTCCTCACTGTAG
>NW_027855627.1:0-259 GCF_054177405.1 Leptonychotes weddellii
TTTCCAAAGAAGACATCCAAATGGCCAACAGACACATGAAAAAGTGCTCAACATCGCTCGGCATCAGGGAAATCCAAATCAAAACCTCAATGAGATATCACCTCACACCAGTCAGAATGGCTAAAATTAACAAGTCAGGAAACAACAGGTGTTGGTGGGGATGCAAAGAAAGGGGAACCCTCTTCAGGTATTCTTAAATTCATCTGCACAGTATTTTAAAAGGCAAAGCACCTAGGTTGCCATTGTTGGTCATAGTTCC
>NW_027855628.1:0-259 GCF_054177405.1 Leptonychotes weddellii
AGGAGTGGAACAGGGAATGGGGGGAAATGGGGATTTTGCCGTAACACTCACTGTGCCCATGGGACTCAGGGCACTCAGTGTGACTATTAGCTGTCCAGTGCTGCTGTAGCTGGTGACTGACCCTCATGGCTGACCACACCACCACCTGCGCGTCCTCCTGGGCTGTGGAGCAGGAGTCAGACCCCAGAGCCTCTGCCATAAGGTCCAGGTGTCGGCAGGGCTGTGCTCCTCTCTGGAGGCCCGGGGAGAATCCATTTCT
>NW_027855629.1:0-259 GCF_054177405.1 Leptonychotes weddellii
TTAAGCGTCTGCCTTCGGCTCAGGTCATGATCCCAGGTTCCTGGGATTGAGTCCCGCATTGGGCTCCCTGCTCCGCGGGAAGCCTGCTTCTCCCTTCCCACTCCCCCTGCTTGTGTTCCTGCTCTCGCTATCTCTCTCTGTCAAATAAATAAATAAAATCTTTAAAAAAAAAAATCGTGCACACTGTGTGGTCTTAAATTTATGAGAAAATGCTGTATCTATGGAAGTATATACTTACAGATCTATCTGTGTACAAAAA
>NW_027855630.1:0-259 GCF_054177405.1 Leptonychotes weddellii
GGGGCGCCTGGGTGGCTCAGTTGGTTAAGCGACTGCCTTCGGCTCAGGTCATGATCCTGGAGTTCCGGGATCAAGTCCCGCATCGGGCTCCCTGCTCGGCGGGGAGTCTGCTTCTCCCTCTGACCCTCCCCCTCTCATACTCTCTCTCTCTGTCATTCTCGCTCTCAAATAAATAAATAAAATCTTTAAAAAAAAATCCTATAACATAAATGATAAGAATTCTAGGCAATATTAAGAAAGTGCCTACTATGTACCAGGA
>NW_027855631.1:0-259 GCF_054177405.1 Leptonychotes weddellii
TCCAGGACCTGATGGATTCCCTGGGGAATTCTATGAAACATTCAAAGAAGAAATAACACCTATTCTCCTGAAGCTGTTTCAAAAAATGGAAACAGAAGGAAAGCTTCCAGACTCATTCTATGAGGTCAGCATTACCTCCCCAAACCAGGCAAAGACCCCATCAAAAAGGAGATTTTCAGACCAATATCCCTGATGAGTACGGATTCCAAAATCCTCAACAAAATCCTAGCTAATAGGATCCAACAACACATTAAAAGGA
>NW_027855632.1:0-259 GCF_054177405.1 Leptonychotes weddellii
ATTTCTAAGTAGTTATTTGTCACAAAATTTAAGAAATGTGCAAACTTATTTTTTCAAATGATTTCATGCCACATTTTCTCTATCTTCTCCTTCTAGAATACCAAATAAAAGTCAGAGAAAGACATGTATCATATGATCTCACTGATATGAGGAATTCTTTTTTTTTTTTTTAAAGATTTATTTATTTATTTGAGAGATCGAGAATGAGAGAGAGAAAGAATACATGAGATGGGGGAGGGTTAGAGGGAGAAGCAGGCTC
>NW_027855633.1:0-259 GCF_054177405.1 Leptonychotes weddellii
ACCAACCGTCCTCCTGGAGTCTGTCCTCAGCACGGACCTTGCTCTCTGACCTGTGACTGTTGGGAATCGGGTCTGTCACCACATTCACTGGGGTGATTAATCTGTCCTTCACTCTCACCTGTGCTTTACCACGGTGAATGGAGCCATGAGCCGCACGGTGCTGGAGCACATGAGTGCGGTCGGCTCTGCCCACAAACAAGGCAGGACAGACTTCCACCTGGGCTTGAAACACTGCAGAAGGACAAGAAAACTCAGAGCA
>NW_027855634.1:0-259 GCF_054177405.1 Leptonychotes weddellii
CCTCAATGCTCCATTCTCAGCAGGAACAGATCATCTAGCAGAAATTAACAAGGAAACAAGAGCTTTGAATGATACACTGGACCAGATGGACCTCATAGATTTATACAGAACATTCCACCTTAAAACAACAGAATACTCATTCTTCTCAAGCGCACATGGAACTTTCTCCAGAATAGACCACATACTGGGTCACAAATCGAGTCTCAACCGATTCCAAAAGATTGAGATTATTCCCTACATATTCTCAGACCATAATGCT
>NW_027855635.1:0-259 GCF_054177405.1 Leptonychotes weddellii
TCTTTGGTTAGATTTATCCCTAGGTATCTTATGGTTTTGGGTACAATTGTAATTGGGGTTGACTCCTTAATGTCTCTTTCTTCTGTCTTGTTGTTGGTGTATAGAAATGCCACTGATTTCTGTGCATGGATTTTATATCCTGCCACTTTACTGAATTCCTGTATGAGTTCTAGCAATTTTGTGTTGGAGTCTTCTGGGTTTTCCACATAAAGTATCATATCATCTGCAAAGAGTGAAAGCTTGACTTCTTCTTTGCCAG
>NW_027855636.1:0-259 GCF_054177405.1 Leptonychotes weddellii
ATCCCCATACATTACATCATTAGTTTTAGATGAAGTGTTCCATGATTCATTGTTTGTGCATAACACCCAGTGCTCCATGCAGAATGTGCCCTCCTCAATACCCACCACCAGGTTAACCCATCCTCCCACCCCCCTCCCCTCTAGAACCCTCAGTTTGTTTTTCAGAGTCCATCATCTCTCCTGGTTCGTCTACCCCTCCGATTTCCCCCGCTTCATTCTTCCCCTCCCGCTACCTTCTTCTTCTTCTTTTTTTCTTTTC
>NW_027855637.1:0-1977 GCF_054177405.1 Leptonychotes weddellii
AGCCCGGTGATGGGTATTAAGGAGGGCACATACTGCATGGAGCACTGGGTGTTATACGAAAACAATGGATCGTGGATCACCACATCAAAAACCAATGATGTATTGTATGGTGACTAACATAGCATAATAAAATTTAAAAAATTAAAAAAGAAAAGTATTGGGGCGCCTGGGTGGCTCAGATGGTTAAGCGTCTGCCTTCGGCTCAGGTCATGATCCCAGGGTCCTGGGATCGAGTCCCGCATCGGGCTCTCTGCTCCTTGGGAGTCTGCTTCTCCCTCTGCCTCTCTCTCTCTCTGTCTCTCATGAATAAATAAATAAAAAGGTTTAAAATAAAAAAAAAAAAAGAAAAGTATTAGGCAAATGATGTAATAAAAAATGGGCAAAATATATGCATGGATAATTCACAAAAAGAAGAGTGCAGATAACTAGTAAAGACATGAAAAGATGCTTTATCTCCCCAGTATTCAGGGAAATAAGAACTAAACCATTAGTCTTGTAAAAATGGGAAACTTTGAAAACCTTAAGTGTTGGTGAAAATACAAAATGGGTTGTTGTACTTTGCTGGTTGGAATTTGAATAGCTAGAACTTTTGGGGAAAACATCTGACAATATCTGTGAAGGTTTAAAATACATCATATCATTTGATCCTGTAATCCCTTTTGGTAATTTTCACTAAAGAGCAAAAGTGCAAGTGTTTAAGGATGTATGAATAAGGCTATTTATTTAATGTTTGCACTGGCAAAAAACAAGCTGGAAAGAACTTGAATGAACATTAAGAGGAGAATAGTTTGATAAATTATAATAATCTTTACTATAAACTGTTATACCAAAATTAAAGAGTAAATCAGATTTACATAATTGAACTGCAAGGATTCCAATGATATTATTTGAAAAAAATCAACTTGGAGATTAATGTATAACGTATTTTCCTATTTCACATTAAAAGAAATGCTAACACAAATTTGTATTTTATTGGAGCATAAACATGCAATGCTTCTGTTTTCTTCAATAACTGTCACTTTCATATCTTTTTCACATTTCCTCCCTGCTGAGTAATGGGAATGCTTAGTAATATTCAGCTAAATCAATAACTTTTCAGTTTTTAGAATCTCATTTTGGTTCTCAAGACTCAGCCAAAGAGATTGGCTTACCCTCTATTGATTCACATCCATTGTTGATAAAAGATGGAATTACCAGACTGCTGTTATGATCATTCCACTTGTTTTTTCACTATATCCATTTAATTAACTTCTTGTTAAATTGAGATTATTTAGAGTAGTAAAAGGTAAGTATCTAATTGGAAAACTAGTTCCCAATGTGCATGATACAGAAAAGCCTATTCAGTAGAAAGAACGTCTAAGAGACTAATATATTAAATTTCAAAAAACATAAAAATATGTTTTTCACATATCTAGTGAAGTAAGTTAATAAAATGTCTTCCATAAAAGCCCACATAGAAATTATGACTCCTAATGTCCAGAGTCTTCCTGTCCAGTAATAGGAGCACCTTTGTTCACTGGGTTTTCCCAAAGAATATAAATGCAGGAAGTCATATATATGTCTACCACCTTTCCTTCTATTTTCCTCTGGTTCAAATGAGTGTCCTTATTCCCTCTCCCACTGTATGTAGCCATTGTCATTTCCCACTTGACCTCTATTCTCATACCATTGCTGAGATATCTCTGTTGACTTCTTTTGGGTCTGTTCTGCTCTTTCCTTAGCCCAAGGATAAAACCTCCTATATCCTAGGACTTTGTTTTTATTCTCTTTGTCCATGGCTAAGATTATTCACTCTCTTCTCTTCCCATACTCCAATACCACTATTCAAAGTAGCTGAGAACTTGGCACAGTAGCTGAAATCTCCACATGGCCCTGGCCATGATTCTGATTTCTTTTTTTTTTTTTTTAAGTTTTTTTTTATTCTTATGTTAATCCCCTACATTACATCATTAGTTTTAGATGTAGTGTTCCATGATT
>NW_027855638.1:0-259 GCF_054177405.1 Leptonychotes weddellii
CAGAGACTTGAATAGAAAGAGTGCTCCCAGGCTCCTGAGGGACACATCAGGGTGAAGAGTGGTCACTGTCATTTCTGTTTTTACACATAAAGAAACTGGTCCAGGGCCACTCTGCCACCTGGTCAGGACCAGAACACAATCCTTCCCCCTGCCCTTAGGGTTTTTCTTCCCCTACCAGCTGTTTTTATCAAAATAACCTTAGTTTGAGGGGCGCCTGGGTGGCTGAGTCAGTTAAATGTCCGACTCTTGATTTTGGCTC
>NW_027855639.1:0-259 GCF_054177405.1 Leptonychotes weddellii
TTTCATCAGTGGGCATTTGACATTCCTTGATTACTTTCACAGATTCATTTTATATGAGACGGAGGAAACCGCATCTTGCAAAGCCAAAAGCTGCATGACTTCTTAAATGTAATTTTCATTGTCATTGAAAGTGACAGATTTTTTTTTTTAAAAGATTTTATTCATTTATTTGACAGAGAGAGAGAGAGAACAAGTAGGCAGAAAGGCAGGCAGAGGGAGAGGGAGAAGCAGGCTTCCCACTGAGCAGGGAGCCCGATGC
>NW_027855640.1:0-259 GCF_054177405.1 Leptonychotes weddellii
GAGAGTTAGAATGCATAGCTGGTCTTGCTGAGCAGTCTTGTCTTGCTGAGCCATTTGTAGATGAGCATTCCTCATATCTGCACACACAGAAGTCAGTGCTGACTACGGGGGAGGACCGAGCTTCTCTCTCTGTTTATGAGCAATTTTCCTGCACAATAGCCTCTCACTTGCCTTTCAGTTCTAGAAACAATTGTCCCTCTGGATGTCAGATAAAGATAGAATTGTCTCAAAGATGAAGTCCAGACATGCAATAATGTGT
>NW_027855641.1:0-259 GCF_054177405.1 Leptonychotes weddellii
GATTTGGATGCATTCTGTAAGTGTTGGTATGTTATGTTTTTCAGTTTGTCTCAAGATCTTTTGTGATTTCTCTTGTGATTTATTCTTTGATGCACTGGTTAAAAGTCTTTAATTTCCGCACATTTGTGGATTTTCCACTTCTCCTGCTATTGTTTTCTGGTTTCATTCCACTGGGCCCACTACATCCTATAACTTTTGGTAAGTTGTGTTTAATTTTCATTTATCCTAAATTATTTTTTTTTTTAAAGATTTTATTTAT
>NW_027855642.1:0-259 GCF_054177405.1 Leptonychotes weddellii
TGTTGAGTTTGTAGGTGTTCAGAATGGTTTGATCCCTATCCAGCTGAATTCCTGAGAGGAGACGAAATCCAGGTCTCCTACTCCTCCGCCATCTTGCTCCGCCCCTCCATTTCAAGGTCTTCTGATTTCAGTTGTTTCTATTAAGTGACAAGCTTGAGTCTAATTTTGGTTTCTTTGAAAACAGTATTTTTTCCAAATGATAGCTTGTGTTTTTTTGTTTTTAGTTTTTAATGTTTTACTATATGCCTATGTATGGATT
>NW_027855643.1:0-259 GCF_054177405.1 Leptonychotes weddellii
CTACCATACTATTTTACACACTATATATAAAATATACATATTTAAAAAAATATTTCACCAACTAAATTTTTAGTATTTATGAGCTATTTATGAGTCATGAATATACAAATATTTTGTCAGATTTATAAAAGGATTGCATATTCTTTTTTTTTTGTAAACAAAGATGGAAATTTTTAGTCCACATATGACCATACAGATATTTTGAGTACTATATAGTTTGTGCTATTACTTGACATACTTTTCCTAGAGAACCCCTGAG
>NW_027855644.1:0-259 GCF_054177405.1 Leptonychotes weddellii
GCCACACCAATCCATCAACTCATCTAAGAATGACAACAAGCCCAAGAATTCTATGAATTCCTCTGAGGAGTACAATTTGTCTCTCTTTCTAAAACTTTGTGGGTTTTTTTAGTCACATGACTAAAAACACATGTCCTGGTGATTCCTTTCTTACCCTGTCAGCCAGTTCATTTTCCATAGGAGTGCTTTATCATGTGTGCACCCTGAATTTACTCTCTCCTAACCTCATGTTTCTTAGTCCCACATAGCATAAGTCGTT
>NW_027855645.1:0-259 GCF_054177405.1 Leptonychotes weddellii
GGAGGGCTGGGAGATAACTCCAGAATGTTCTGGTGCAGGGGCAGCTTTTGAAATGTGCGGTTTTTTTTTTTTAAGATTAAAAGAAAAGATTGATTTATTTTAGAGAGAGGGAGGGGCAGAGAGAGAAAGAGTCTGAAGCAGACTCCACGCGGAGCATGAAGCCCGGCAAGACTTGATACCCCCACCCTGAGATCATGACCTGAGCAGAAACCAAGAATCAGAAGCTCAACCGACTGAGCTCCCCCAGGCGCCCCAAATG
>NW_027855646.1:0-259 GCF_054177405.1 Leptonychotes weddellii
TATGGTGATTAACATAATAAAAAAAAATTTAAAAAGAAATGAAAACAACTAAATCATTACCCACAAATAGATCAACTGAAAACATCTTAAATTTTAAAATCAAGAAATTCACTCAAGCATCTTGCTAAGAAATGAGAAGAAACATTTAAAGAAGTTGAAAGTGGCTGCTACTAATAGGTAAGAAAGGATGGGTGTGAAATTGGTGATATTTGTTTAAAAACCTTGGAATACATAGTTGTTGTTTTTTTTTAAGATTTTA
>NW_027855647.1:0-13274 GCF_054177405.1 Leptonychotes weddellii
AAACAACTCAATAGAACAAAGAAAAGGTAACTTTGAAAAAAGTATAGTTGATCCTCACATTTGTGGATCCCGTATCTGTGAATGTGCCTATTTGATAAAATTTATTTGTAATTCCCAAATCAACACTGGTGGCACTTTCAAGGTCTATGACAGACATATGTAGAGTGATGAAATTTTTGAGTCACCTGATGTGCACATTCCAGGTAGATGAAAACAAGGCAAACTATGCCTTCTTGTTTCAGCTCTCATACTGTACGCAGGTGTCTTTTTTGTGGTGTGCTGAGTGCCATGTCTTTCACATTTCTGTGCTTTTTGTTGGTGATTTCTCTGTTTAAGATGGCCCCCAAGTGCAGCACTGAAGTTCTGTCTGGTGTTTCTAAGCACCAGAAGGCTGTGACGTGCTTAATAGAGAAAACACCTGTGTTCAATAACTTCATTAAGACATGAATTATAGTAGGGGCGCCTGGGTGGCTCAGTCTTTAAGCGTCTGCCTTCAGCTCAGGTCATGATCCCAGAGTCCTGGGACTGAGCCCCTCATCGGGCTCCCCACTCTGCGGGAAGCCTGCTTCTCCCTCTCCCACTCCCCCAGCTTGTGTTCCCTCCCTCGCTGTGTCTCTGTCAAATAAATAAATAAAATCTTAAAAAAAAAAAAAAAGACATGAATTATAGCACTATTGGCTGTAAGTTCAATGTTTATGAGTCAATAATACATATTAAATAAGGTGTCTTCAACAAAAACATACAAAAAAGAAAGTTATTTATTGATCAGTTGATGAAAATATGACCAGAAACTCACAGGCACCTAATCCTGTATTTCCCCAGGAACAATGGTTCAATATTCACTAATTCAGTATTAGCTAATTTACTAATTCATGGTGCTTTATAGAGCATAACTACTGTGAATAATGAAAACAGACTGTATAGCAGATGTCCTCATGTGAATAAGATAGGCTATTGCATTCAAGAATAATATTAGACTGTATAAGAAATAATCTGAGATTCTTCGGGGAAAATGTATGATTATAGAAATTAAAAATCAGTAAGTATTTTGAAGAGCAAAATGGACACTAGCTTTAGAATAAATTAGCAAGTTAGATCAAGTCAAAAATGCTCCTACAGACACTGCAAAGTGACCAAAAAAAAGGCAAAGTTAGTGAGAGAAGTTTAGGATTAGAGAGATGTATAAAAGTTCTAACATCTACCTCATAGGAGTTTCAAGACCAAAGAAGACAGAGTACAGAAAACATTTCTCAAAGAAAGACATGTATTCAAATTGCCACAGCCTAGTACAAGCTCAGCAGAATGAATTTTAGAGTCCACATGTGGACACAATGTGGTAAAATTTCAATACCAAAAATAGAGAGGTTCCTAAAAGCTTCCAGAGAGAAAATCAGGTTTCCTGCAAAGGAACAAGGCTCATTTTAACTTCAGAATTCTCTAGGGCAACACTAGATGCTAAAAGAAAATGGAAAATAACTTCAAAGTTCTGGCAGAAAATAAATTTGAGCATAAAACCAGGACTCAGCCAAACTAGCCTTCAAGGGGAAAAAAGGACATTTTTTTTTTTAAATGCAAGGACTTTGAAAGTTTGCCACTCATATATCCACTCCAAAAGAATTATAAATTCTTTTGGAGTGGATATATGACAAAAAAATAAGGAAAAAAAATAAATACCAAAAAAATGACAAAAAAATAAATACATGAGGAAGACATGGGACACAACTTGATCATTATCGAGTAAGTAATGTTTTCCAAATACTTAGACATACATCTAAGTTTTACAGATTTCTTCGATCACCACTTATATTTTTTTAAGTGGTGACTGCAAAATTATTACAGGCCCAATGAGGAGGAAGGGGCAGATAAACTCTGAGAAACAGAATAAGACCAAAGAAAAAACAAAAGTCCTACAGTGGAATATTTTATGGAATCTACTGGCTGGTGTTACCCCAGGGAAATAAACATTGCCCTCCTTTGGGAAAAGAGTGCTTTGAAATCCCAGGACTTAACAGTTCAAGAAGGAGGCCGGAAAGAAAAAAAAAAAAAAATGGAAAAGAGATTTGAAGAGGGAAACCGTATTATCCCTTTGGGCTAAAAATCATAATCTTAAATAAGTGGTTTTGCCAAAGTCAAAGCAGCAATTAGGAATGCCACTTGGAATTCCTGACTGCCAATTTTGTGTTCAACTCACCTCACCTCTCTCAACTTCAATGTAGCTAACACGGAAACAGTTATGATCCTGTTCTGACCTGAATTAGACAGTGATGAGGACTAGCATGGCACAAAATAGGTCAAGTTGAGAAAAGAAACACAGAGCAAAGTCATTCACCAGATGAGAAACATGTTAAAAATTAAATTTCTGCACTCTAGGGAGCCTTGTTTCCCCAGTGTTGTGACTAGGTCACAGAAACCACTCTTTTCATTTGATATTAGTCAAAAAGTTCTGCTACCTATTGTGCATGTACCTAATCTATTACTCTGTTTTAAGATGAGTTGAAGAAACACATGGTTTTCTAAGCAGCAGAGTCTCCCAGCCTCCCAGACCTAGCAGTGTTCCAGGCAGCTGCAGGCAGCCTGCCCTTGCAGTAGGCTTCAGACCAAGTCCTCCCAGAATGCTCAGGCTCTTATGAGATTCTTCAGGGCTTCCACCAACAAGGATGTGCTTTCACCAAATAATGAAGAATTCATACAGCTGAGCTACTCGGTCATTTCTTCTAACAGTTAAGTGTGATGTTGTTCCTGGTAAAATTTCATATAGGACAAAAAGAGGAATTCTGCTGCCTAAAACACTTGAAAAGTATTAGCTAGAAAAAGAGCAAGGGTTTTGTAATAAGACAGACCTTGGTTTGAATCTCAGCTATGGTATTGTCCACGTCAGCTTGAACAACTTACGTAACTTCTCTGAACCCGTTTCCTTGTTTGGTAACGGATGATCTGCGCAAGGCTGGTGTACAGACTAAAGGAGATCCACAGTACCCAGCACTTCGTAGATGCTCATAAATTGTTGGTTCCTGTAACTCAATCACAGTATGTCCACTAGTGACATGGTTAGTAGAAAATTTTGAGAAGTAAGGGGGAGGTCACAATGGCCTGGCTAACTGCAGTGATGTATATTGAAACTGTCTATTTGGACTTTATTAAGCTGAGAGGATAAATCCTTCCTATAAGAGATAAGTATTCACACAGATGACATAAAATCTAATTCTGTTGACTCTGATTGGAAACACTACAATTACTATAACTGATCTTGAATTTCCTTCCCTTTCTATGTCTCCAATTGTGGTACTCCATCTTACCATATCTCACGGCTAGAAGTTCCAGCATTGACTAAAATATTGAAAAAATTAGAACTCTCTTCTTATATTCAGACTTGTTTAATGCAAGGGGTACTAAAAGGAGGTAAAAAGTAAGCTATAATATTTGCCAGAAAGTAAAATCCATTCAGTGGGATAGAGTGGTAGATTTCCTTGGTGTAGAATTTGTGTACAAATTATTTGAGAATGGCTAAATGAGTTTTGTGCCAAGAGGCTCTATAGGGCTACACTGTGACACTGAACTCTATCTTATTGTTGAGTCAATCATGAAAAAATTGCATATCTTGAAATTTATTTTATACAGCAAAATCAGAAAAGAATTGTCTTTATTTAAATGAAACCATTAAATATAATGCTTTATTTTACTCTTGTGTTTGATATTTCTATCCTAACCAAATATTGTCCCAAAATAATAAATTATAACTTTCATAACTAGGAAACGAATTCTACCAAAGGCAACTTTGCACTTATTGAGACTAAAATTCACTTTATAAATCATTTTTTTTTTAAGTAGATTCCACTCCCATCATGGGGCTCAAACTCAAAACCCTGAGATCAAGAGTCACATGCTCTACCGACCGAGCCAGCCAGGCACTCCTATAAATGACTTTTAAAAATACCTTCCATAAAATGAGGTGAACCTGCATATGAAATATTGAGGCTTCTCTTTGTGACTATTAATCTATTTTTAAAATGTATCTTTAATAAATGTCAGATATTCCTTAATCAAAATTTCTCTTCCCAATATTGTCACAGAATATCTTACTTAATTCCTTGAATTATCTTAGCCAAAAATACCTCCACCATATTCACTTGTTTCCATCAGCCTTTCTACAAGAAATCCTTTCAGTCAGGAATAGCTCTATCCACCAGCCGCACCAAACTGCACCACACTTCTGAAGGACAGACTGTCTTTAAGAGGACTGCAAGCTACGGTCTTTGACCTACAAGGAGCAGGTGAAAAGGCAAACCCTATCCTGTGTGCAATTGGCACTGCTCACCATAGTTTAAATTTTGGAAATCACCCTCTAGCTGCTCACTCTCTTTGGAGCCCTTTTCTTGTAGTTCATGAATGTTCCTCCACAACGCCTTGCTCTGTCTCAGAAGACCCCTGCTCAACAGTCAACCTTTAAAATAATTTCCACTTTTGTTATTCAGACTGAATAGAAGTCAGTGGCAAATTCCACTTCGATGTGAAAGAAGACCTAGGTCAAGACAAGCAGAAGAACATGAGCCAAAGGAGTGAACACTGAGCTCTGAGTTCTCACGAGGTCCTAGAAAGTGCACAGGCGATTCAGAATCTGAATGCAGAATATTCATAAAGTCATGGACCCCGCCATGCCCAAGAGTATTTTGCAATTTGTTATCACAAGAGCCCTCTCTGTCAGCTAGAGTGACTGCTTCCCTGCTCTGCAAGCTTCTGGCACTTGCCAATGGGAAGGGACAGGGCTGGGCCATCAGAGCACAAAAGCAGCTTTCTCTAGCCCTCTTTCCATGAAAGAAAAAAGAGGAAAACATCCTTTTTTTCTTTCTTTCTTTTTTTTTTCCCCAAAATTCCTCATAAACTGAGGTGCCCAGGGGGCTGTTCTAACTAGTGTTCTGGGTAATTTACATGGATTTATACTCTCCACTATTCTTTTTGGGAGGTGATTAATCACCATGGCAACCACTTTATCACAAAATATCTATGCTTACTTAGAAATATTGTGAGTGTGATATACCTTCTTTTTTAAAAAAATACATGCTTCCAAGAAGATGGGAGGCCCTGAAGTATGATGTTTTAAAGATAATTTGCTACTCTAAACAATACAATTTGCAGTGTTTCATAGGGCTTGCTTTTGTTGGAAGGGAGAAAAACAGAAGGAATAGGAGTCTAAATACTGACTATATTATGCACGGAGAAATGACTTCAGCTGCAAATATACAAGGTTTGTAAGTCCTAACAGTGTCTCATGTCCAAGGGGCATTAGGAAGAGTGGAAACTGGAAGAGAAGGATTGACTATCATTATGAGTACTGTAGTCCCATCTGTGACTATCTCAGTAATGCATCATATTCATTTCACAAGGATCAGGAGAAGTCTGTGCAATTCTTAGTTATGAAGCATCAAAGGCAGAAATCAAACGAGTTCTAAACTTGTCCTTAGAGCTTTAGCGAAATCAACATAAGAAATAGGGTTTGCTCCCACTGGCTTTCTGAGCAGCACCTTCTGAGAAGCCTGGTGGGGAGGCTACGGACAGTAAGGGCAGGGGATGGACCATGGGCACACTGCTGGCTTGCCCAGCCCAGGAATCCAGATCACACACATTCACAAGAGCCTCCCCACGTTCTCATTTTCCAACTGCCTCCTGTGGGAAACGTGGACCAAACATCAAGTTACTCCAATTTCTGCAAGTCCCAATGATGTTCATTTCCCAAAAACTTCATATACTCCTTGAAAAGATGCAGTTCACACCACACATACCACAAAGTGAATTTTTAGAAATGAAGGATTTGAATGTCTTGGTCTTTCGAGAAGAAAATCCTCAATCTGTCTGAGATTTGGCTCATTTAGCATTTTTCATCTTAGATTTGGGTACAGAAAGTTAATTTATCTGGGCAGAGACCACAAGAGGCTTTAAAAGGTGTTCCTTTTTGACAAATTTGTCAGTAGCGTGGTGGTTAAGATAACAAGACTCTAAAGCCAACTGAATTCAAATCTTTGGCTACTTGCTCTGTTCTCTTAAACTTCTTATGCCTAGGTTTCCTTTCCCGTGAAACAGCAATAACAATAGTTGAAAAAAACTGAAACTGTTTCAGGCAACAATAGTAAAAGCAACAAGGGTATTTGCCCACCTCCATCTGGAGGCACCACTTTATCCATAGTTTCTGAGAAACCAAGGGCAACAGTTAAGCAGATAACTGCCCCCGTAGTTCTCTGTCTATACTGTATGGAGCAAGGCAAGAGACCTCTACAGGCGGTTCTCATCCTCCCCACTGTGGAAACCCAGAGGGGATTCCAGAGAAGCCTGGGCACACGCCACCCGACCTTCCCTCACTCTCATGATTCAGTGCATCTCCCTGCAAGGTGAAAAACCCCTCGGGATGACTTGGACACATTTGGGATGGAAAGATTATCAAATGATGTGCCAAGCACTGACTGAACCATACAAGAGTAAATACGATAGAGTTTAAGCCACTAGACGACCACTAACTTAGAAATGGGCCACATTCACTGTGAAAATAGATCTGGCAACTTGAGAAGTGTCTTGGGGCCTCACCAAAGGAACCAGGTGCAGCTTTATCATGCTAAAGTCCTGAGACTGGGACCCTTCGAGAACAAACCACCTGTACGCTAATCTCGTTTGTGTGTGTGTTTGTTTTTGTTACAGCTTTATCGGGACAGACACTAGTATTATTTTTAATAAAAGAGCAAGGGAAAGCTAGGTTTTGAAAGATACGTCTTTCTTTTGCAACGCAAGCAAGAGTAGACTTAAATTCGGATATGTGACAGAGGCACAACAGAGCATAACAAATCGAACGCTTGCCAGGTTCAAACAGGACCCGGTGACCTTCTAGCATCAAAAACAACCAACTAACAACTGTAGTTGTGTTAGCTAATGCTTATTGAGTACTAACCATGGACCAAGTACTTACGATAGATCTCATAAGACCTCTGTGTGGTCAATACTATCATAATCTCTGTTTGACAGATGGCGTATGGAGGTTTACAGAAAGCCAGGGCAAAGGATTCAAACCCAAGCAGTCTGACCCAGACCAGTGCCCCTAACTCTTGTTCTGCGCTGTGCCCCTTTAAAAATTTACCCTGAAGAACTCTGAGTGCAGCACGCAATGGATTATTTTACTCCATAATAATTCAGATTCATTCACTTGCTCAGAAGCACTTACTGTGTACCCACTGTGACAGAAATCTGTGCCAGGAACTACAGAGTTACTAAAAGAAGTAAGATTGGGCCCTGCCCCCTAATTGCTCACAATCGAAGAAAGATCAGATTGGAATACAAACAACTATATTTCAAGGTAGTCTGTGATCTGCAGTTGGAAAGGATGAAGGGATATGAGCATGAGGTTGCACACTACCTTCCCCAAAGACAGCCTTTGATGTGCAGGTACTTACTGGGAAGCTAATTTAGCATTAAAGCCTAGAAAAGAAGTTTGCTTAGGTCCTGTGCTTTGAGTCAGAGGAAAAAAAATTAAATTTCTGTATTTAAATTCTATATAGTTTAGGGCTGACTTTCCCTTCAAACAAGCCAAAGCACTAAAAACAGTGTTCCCACAACAATGGCTTCAAGGAACTTCTATCACTGGGGAATGTGAAACTGTCACACACAGTCCTGTCCTATGAGGTATCCACTGGGGAGTTTCCTTTCCAAGGAGGTGTTCGTGGGGAGCTGTCAGTGGTGGGAGGCCGGAGGGTGGCAATGCCCTCCCTCATTCTACCGGTTCTAGTGTGTTTTCCATCATGATGTCTTCCAACCCAGAGTCAAGCCAGGCAGTACAGACCACAGAGCTGCAGGTTTGGGACCTAAGAATTAAACCAGGAATAAGTATATAACCCAAGCCAGGCCAAAGTCATTTCCTGGAATTGCTATAAGGCTGTAGAAAAGCAAAGCCCCTTTCTACTCTGCTTGCTGAGTCAGAAGACGTAAATCCTGCCTTCCTCATGGAGAAAGCCTGTCTACAGAATAAAGCTAAAAGCAATAAGTAGACTCAAGTGATGGAGCAAAAGGCAGTCCTGAGGACATCCTTTTAGCCCCTGGATCCAGCTGTACCTGAGGCTAGTCACCTCAGACTTCTCAAAAACATGAGACAATAAATTGCAGCCCAGCTTGAGTTGGGTTTCTGTCTCTGGGAGGAAACAGAGTGGTATCAACTGATATCTGCTGTACGAAGTGCCACATAATAGCCTGGGTTTCGGGACCAAGTTCTAGCAATGTCACTCAGGGTCTGTGTGACTTTGGGCAATTGAGCAACCTTTCTGACTCAATAGCTTCATCTTTAAAATGCAGATGAAGGTTTCAGAGGATTAAACAGGATAATATATGTAAGGCACTTGGCACAGTGACTGATATGTGGTGATGCCAGGACATCCGAGGGCTGCAAACATCATCATCACCATCACTGTGACAGTTCATTTTATGTGTCAGCTCAGCTAGGTTACCGTGCCCAGGTATTTAGCCAAGCACTAGTCCAGAGGCTGCTATCAGTGTATTTATAGATGCGACTGACATTTACAATCAGCTGACTTTAAGTAAAGCTGATTACCTCGAATAATGAGGGTGGGTCTCATCCAATCAACTGAAGGCTTTCAGAGCAAAAACTGAGGTTTCTTGGAAAAGTAATTTTGCCTCAAGACTGTAACAGAAATCTGAATTTCCAGCCTGTTGTACTGCCCTAGAGATTTTGGACTTGCCTGCCCCCACAACTGCATGAACTGATTCTTTAAAATAAATTCTCACTCCCTCTCTCTCTGTTTCTCTTTCTCTCTCTTTCTTATTCTCTCTCTCTATATGCACACATACCTACACATATATACATATTTATTTATACATAAAAATATATAAATACATATGCATATACATACCTAACATATATACACATAAGGTATATACATATATTTATTTGTATTTATAACAGATAGAAATGTATTTAATATATAATGTATTAAAATACTTATTATATATATGTATACATATACACACATACACACACACACACACACACACACACACATCTCCTGACTTGTATAATCATCATGACTTGACTTGTCTAGCTGTTCCCCAGCCCCTCTGTAGTACTGGTCAGAAGTGATCCAGAATGGCAGGCGATGTACAGCTCACTGAAGTAAGGCCCTAGTGTATTCAATTGAGAATTGAACTTCCACAACTGTTCTCCAAGAAGCAAGAAATTTCCAGGCTGTCTTCATCCAAGACCTAAGTATGGTATCTCACAGAGGAACATATGAACAAAAAGCAAACTACTATTTGTGGCTTACACTTTATCAATCCCTGGCATGAATCTAAGGTGTGATTAGAAACTTATCATAGGAAATAACTGTTCTGGAGGCCCAGTTCTCATCTCAGAACCGTGTAGAGCATTAAGTCATCATGTTTTCGCCAACTGATTTGGAGGGGATTTGTTTGTTTTTAAGCAAGGCACAAAGAAAACTGATTGGCCCTTTCCTGACTAATAAGTATTGACATCGTAAATTATAATCCAAGGCTCTGCGTACAGTAATGGATTCAGACTAAGGAAGCTGAAAGGCACGCATGAGCTCCGGTGATGCAGAGAAATCTCCTCCACGTTCAGCAGGGAGCAGTGTCCACCTGCCGAATCCTTCTTCCACCCACACTCTGTGGATGGCTTTGCCATCTTCTCTCTTCTTTAATGCCCACTTACGATGGGGCCATACTGTAAGGCACTTCACGTATCTTTCGCTTGATTATTCTTTCCCACAATCCCCTTTTCTACTCAGCGAACACCCATAAAGCAGCATGTTTCGGCAATGAAAGGGATGAAAGTTACATATTTGGGATGAAATGGAAGCAGAAGGAAACTCTGCCAAAGGCCTCTTAAAAGCTGTCACACCTGCTGACTAAACACAGCCACCTCCGTAGCCCAAGGGAAGAATCCATTCTTCTCTTTCAAACTCTGACTTCAGAAATCTCTCTCCAGGAATCAGTTCATCAGCCATTGATTGGCCTCTCTCATTAGCTTCTCTATTAATTGCAAGGGCAATACAAGGCTGCTTTGTAGGTGGCCAAGGAAGGGAACCCACCCCCGGCATGTGCTTATGCCTCAGGCAGAAATTCTGACCCCAGAACTCAAAGCTCAGCAGAAGAAGCGCGTCCGTCTCTTCACAGTCATTCACTCAACAAATATCGGTTGAATACATATCTACTACATGACAGCTGCTCTCCAGAATTTAAAAAAACAAACAAACAAAAGCCCCTACTGTAAAACAAATACACCTGTCTCCTGCTTTCATCTGGAGCTTCGAGGCGTGTCCCTGAAGAATGCTGTCACTGTGGAGAAGCCACAGGTTTTGGGAAGCCCTTGCTCCCAGCATCTCTCAGGTCCAGGCCTCCTTCTCCCCCTGCCCTGTGAGTTCAACATCGCTTCTCTCCTTTTTTTCTTACCCCAAACTCAGCATGCCTTCCACTATCATTTTTTGGTCTTGATTTCTATTTCTTTGCCTTCCAGGAGCAAGTATGATTGGAAATTTGCTGCCTATACAATAAATACAAGTCCTGCTCCCCAGGAAAATAAGATGTTGGTGTGACTCTCAACTCCCAGACTACAAAGGAACTCAGACAGAAAACTCTTCTTCTGCCTTCTTTCTTGTGCCCCTTCCTTGCACATTTATTAGGCTAAGTATTAATAATAATATGGCTAATATGTTTCAGGCATGGCGCCAAGAGCTATAAATATATTATCTTACTTAACTCTCCCCAATGACCCTATGAGGTAGGTGCTCTTGTGTAATTTCACAGATGAGGAAACCAAAACTCAGAGAGTTGAGGTATCTTGCCTGAGGTCATGCCGTTGTTAACACCAAATGAAATCAAAGGCTGACCACCATAAACCCAATTCACCTTTCTCCTAAGTAGCAACTACAATCAAGACCCATGGCTTCAGAAAAGACAGATTAGGGGGGCACCTGGGTGGCTCAGTTGGTTAAGCGACTGCCTTCGGCTCAGGTCATGATCCTGGAGTCCCGGGATCGAGTCCCGCATCAGGCTCCCTGCTCGGCGGGGAGTCTGCTTCTCCCTCTGACCCTCCTCCCTCTCATGCTCTCTGTCTCTCATTGTCTCTCTCGCAAATAAATAAATAAAATCTTAAAAAAAAAAAAAAAAAAGACAGATTAGGGGAGCGTCATAACTTGCCATTTCTCCTCTGGAACTGTCCCCTGGCTGGGCTCCTTGCAACAATCTTGCTGTGCTCAAATTCACTGTTTATACTGCAGGCAGCCAGAGCTTATGAAAATGTGAATTGGTGATGTCATTCTTCTGCTTAGAGCCTCAACACTGCTCAGTGCTCTTAAGATAAAGCACAGCCAACTGAACAAACTTCCAAAGCCCTCCATGATCTGACCCCTACCTACTCTGGCGGCCTCTACCATCGCTCTCCCTCACACGTGGATCCATAGCCATCTGAACTGCTTCCATCCCCCAGAATGCACCACGCTTTCACCCTCACAGTCTTCTGAGGTGATGTTTCCTCTGTCTAAAACACCATTCCCTCTAAACCCGTGCCACACACACGCACACACACAGACTCCTCTCTTTATTCTGGCGGAGTCCTCCTCATCCTGCAGTTGCCAGTTTAGCTGTCACGTGCTCAGATGCCTTCCCCAGTCCCGCATTTCAGGCATCCCATGCTTCTCCACTGTACCTCTATGAGATCTTTCCTACACGTGGTGCCTCGCACCAGCCTGGCACAAAGCAGGCTCAAAATAAATGCTTATCGAACAAATGAATAAATGGCTGAGGTGATGGGGGAGTCTAACATCCAACACTCCAATCTCCTCAATGTGTTTGTCTAATCCAGAGCAGCTAGGGATTACCAAAGGTGCCACAGACTGGTGTGGCTGTCCGTGACCTCTACCAGTCACAGGAGCCCATTCCTTCTACTCTCTGTGCAATTGCATCCTGGAAAAGTAACTCTCCACACCACACACTGGAGCAAACTGCCTCTGCTCTTCCTTGTGTCCATACTGAAAGAGATGAAAAGGTCCTGGCGGGTATTCACAGAAAGTTGTCGGTTTTAGGGCAAAGTTAGAGAAATGTGTATCAGTTACGGAAGCTCTCAACTGCAAGTAAAACAAATCTCGACTTAACCTGGCCTAAACGGTTAGGGTAGATATGATGCCGTATCATGGAAGTCTGGCGACAGAGCAATCTCTAAGCAGGTGGCTTTATATCGATACTATCTTCAAGGATGCAGACACTTTCCCGGTCTCCACTCTGCTGTCCTCAGCATCACTGACATCCAAAGGCTGGTTTCCTTCAGGGTCATAAGGTGGCTGACAGTAACAGCCATAGCAAGATGGTGTCTCCTTGATCGAATCCAACAGAGAAAAAGAAATCTCTTCCCCCCGCCATCAAACCTCAGTGCTTCCCTTCAATCCGACTGGACCAACCTGGGACCCGTGCTTGCCCCAAGACTGACAACAATCCGCCAGCTCCAGAATCCAGACGAATGCCAAGAACTAATTGGCTTATAAGAACCATCTGGGGCAAAATGGATGCACTACTGATGGAACCAACAGGAGACTCTGAAGGACAAAAAACTCTCCAATGCCAAGGACAGAAGCAAAAGAGTACACTTATTTCCACCTAACACTACTATATTTTTCTCTTTCTATTTGCAATAGCTCCTAAAGATGTCACATGTAAATACTCTATGTCCCTTTTGAATGTGTGGTTGTATTTCTTCCTGCTGACGCTAGCTTCCCTTCAAGTTAATCATCTTCTTCTGCAGACATGCTTATGTTGAGTCAGCATTTAACATCTCGAGGCTTATTGCTTACAGCAGCGACAGAAACTGCTTCACTCAACCCTGTGCAGAGGCAATACAAATGATAGCAAGAATGTAAGCCAAATGGCTTCATTACTCTTTTTTATGTACGCAGACCTTCGATAATGTCATAAAGCAGAAGTCTCGTCACTGCACAGTGGATAAAACGTCCCGTCTCAGTGATGCAACAACGGCCGGAGAGAGGAGGGAAAGGCTGTTACAGTTAGTAACCCGCTGGCACTGTCCTGCTCCTCGGTGGGTCACATCTGTGTGTTCTGGAGCAGAGATTTAAAAGCCAACTAAGCTGTAGGTTTTTCATAGATGGCTTTTATGATATTGAGGTATGTACCCTCTATGCCTATTGAATCTCAGATCTGTACCTCTGAAACAAATAATGCAATATATGTTAAGAAAAAAAAAAGAAGAAGAAGAAGGTAGCAGG
>NW_027855648.1:0-1977 GCF_054177405.1 Leptonychotes weddellii
AAAAAAAAAAAAAAAAGAAGTCAGCTAGAATTGCAGCTTTCCAGATGCTGACCCTGGATCTGGCTGGGGCACTGCTCCTGCACTTGAAATAGATGGTGTGATGATCTCAGCCTCCTGTGTTTATAGAATTGACTGCCCAGATACGTTTCTCTCCAGTCCCTCCTACTGGTGTTTTCATCGCCCTCCCTCCCCTCGCCTTGTGCACAGCGAGGCAGGGCTCATCCCAATCCCAGCAGGAGAGCAGGGGAAAGTGGCACCACTGTCACCAAAACAGAGCTTTGAAGGGCTGGTGGGTCTGCAGGGTGGATACTCTGCTCAGCAGGGGCGAGTGCGGGGAACAGTTTCTTCAGGAGCAGCTCCGGTGGCCTGACGCTCCGTCGGCACCGCGCACGATGCGTCCCACGTGGTCTTCATTCCGACCAGGTCCGGGCTCTGCATACAATTACACGGATGTGAAAACGAAGGATGAGGGATGTGAAATGACCGGCTCAAGGTCACACATCTGGGCAGTGAAAGACTAGGGTGGCAAGGACTGCCCGAAGAGCTCTCTACCTTTAATTAGAACGGCTTGCCACCGGAGGAGGAGAGCACCCGTGTGCAACATTGATTTTGGGGGGTTGTGGGGGGTAATTTTCTTCTGAATAGTGTTTCTGCTCTCTGCTACCTGCCTTCAGTGATGAAGCCCCAAGAGGGTCCACCAACACTGGTATTCCCAGTGTGAGCCTCCGGGGTCATCCGATTTCCATCCTGCCAAAGCTGCTGCCTAGCTAAGCCACATGCTCTCCTGCTCCCCAGATTCTATTTTGCACGCAGGTCATATTTAGGTTTAAGCAAAAGAGAATCCAGATTGTAGTAATGGATATTTTCTTAAAGAAATAAAAATGCAGGGCGCCTGGGTGGCTCAGTCGGTTAAGCGACTGCCTTCGGCTCAGGTCATGATCCTGGAGTCCCGGGATCGAGTCCCGCATCCGGCTCCCTGCTCAGCGGGGAGTCTGCTTCTCCCTCTGACCCTCCCCCCTCTCATGTGCTCTCTCTCATTCTCTCTCTGTCAAATAATAAATAAAATCTTAAAAAAAAAAAGAAATAAAAATGGAGTGCCGTATAAATTGTACATCTGTGCGTAGGGCCTCTGGGGGACGGTGCTGGGTCCTGTGGTTTGCACGCCCTTGTCCCAGGGCCCAGGGAGGGTCACAGGTCCACAGCAGGTGAAGACTGGAGGACACGGGGACTCAGAGAGGTCACACAGGCAAGGTGCTGTGCGGCTGGCCCCAGCTGCTACCCTAACAGCTTAATTATGATCTGTTTCATATATGGAGATTTTATCTAAATTTCATCAGGGGGAGAAAAAGCCTCTGCTGGTAAAAATAACAAACAAAAACGTGTCCAAACCGTTGATATATTAGAAAAATCATTGATAAGGGATAGAACAATCCTTGGTTCTAAGCCTTGATCCTCTGCCATGAGTTCTTGGGCAAATTTCCTTACCTCCCTTTCTTTACCTATCCTCAGAAACTCCGTGTCCTCATTTGCAAAATGCAAAACCCGAGTCTCAATTTGGAGGATTGTTTTTGAAAATTGAGATCACAAGTGGCTGTCATCATTAGCCCACATTCAGAAATCTGGGAGCCCATGTGGGTTCTCACCCTCTCTCCTGGCAGAACACACTCTGAAGGAGCAGCGATGGCAACCGACAGATTACACGGCACAGATTCATTTAAGCCAGCAGTCCTCAAAATGCTGGCCCAGTAATAAAGTGCTTGTTAATAATGTAGATTTTTGGGGGCGCCTGGGTGGCTCAGTCGGTTGAGCGACTGCCTTCGGCTCAGGTCATGATCCTGGAGTCCTGGGATCGAGCCCCACATCGGGTTCCCGGCTCGGCGGGGAGCCTGTTTCTCCCTCTGACCTTCCCCCCTCTCATGCTGTTTCTCTCTCGCTCGCTCTCTAATAAATAAATAAATAAAATCTTTAAAAAAAAAA
>NW_027855649.1:0-259 GCF_054177405.1 Leptonychotes weddellii
ACCATCAGGATAGAGAGCAGAGGTCTAGGACAAGTTAAAACAACAGATCTCACTGTTCTTACGGAAATTAGTTTTTATTTAATGAATGCTCTCTGGGTTGCTGCAAGCCCATTGGTTAAATTTTCCAAACTTCTAACAAAGTTAATTCTGACCATTTTTGCCAGTTTTTGTCATTGTTGTTGTTGCTTTTATGAGAGATGAATTTTCAGATGTCCTCACTTTCCCATTTTAGCTGATTTGCCTATAACATGGTTTTTTA
>NW_027855650.1:0-259 GCF_054177405.1 Leptonychotes weddellii
AATCATGGAACACTTCATCTAGAACTAATGATGTAATATATGGGGATTAACATAAGAATAAAAAAAAAAAATCTGTCCCATCAGCCCAGAGGGCTCTGCAAATCACATCCTGTTGCTCCCCATTCATGGCTCCCCATTATTCTTAAGAACAAAAGAATACACTACAAAACAAAAAGAAATCACTTTCTATTGACTGCCTACCATAACCCAAGCACCGCTATTCTTTCAGCATTTTCCTTAAAAATCCAATCTCTTCACC
>NW_027855651.1:0-259 GCF_054177405.1 Leptonychotes weddellii
ACAATGTTATGATGAATATTTATGTATACTGATCTTCAGTGGGTACAAGATGAAACTGTTGACTCTACAAATGTGCAGTTTTTTAAAATTTTATTTTATTATGTTATGTTAATCACCATACATTACATCATTAGTTTTTGATGTAGTGTTCCATGATTCATCGTTTGTGTATAACACCCAGTGCTCCATTCAGTACATGGCTGCTTTAATACCCATCACCAGGCTAACCCATCCCCCCTATCCCCTCTAGAACCCTCAA
>NW_027855652.1:0-259 GCF_054177405.1 Leptonychotes weddellii
TGCAGTGCCATTCATTACATTCACAGCTTTGTGCAACCATCACCATTATTTAGTTCCCAAATTTATCATCACTCCAGAGACTCTATACCCATTAAGCAACACTTCCCCACTCCCCTTTCTCCCCAGCCTCTGGTAACTTCTAATCTACTTTCTATCTCCATGAATTTGCCTGTTATAGATATTTATAAAAATGGAATCATTCAATATTTATTCTTTGGTGTCTGGCTTATTTCACTTAACAAAATATTTTCAGGGTTCA
>NW_027855653.1:0-259 GCF_054177405.1 Leptonychotes weddellii
CTTCAGTTTCTCAAAGTCCATAGTCTCTCATGGTTTGTCTCCCCCTTCGATTTCCACCCCCTTCATTTTTCCCTTCCTTCTTTTAATGTTCTCTGTGCTATTCCTTATGTTCCACAAATAAGTGAAGCCATATGATAATTGACTTTCTCTGCTTGACTTATTTCACTTAGCATAGTCTCCTCCAGTCCCATCCATGTTGTTGCAAAAGTTGGGTACTCATCCTTTCTGATGGCTGAGTAATATTCCATTGTATATATGG
>NW_027855654.1:0-259 GCF_054177405.1 Leptonychotes weddellii
GGACCCTGGGATCATGACCTGAGCAGAAGGCAGCCATTTAACCGACTGAGCCACCCAGGTGCCTCGAATTATCAATTACTTTTTGACAAAATTGTATGGGAGCATTAAATTTGTACAAAACAGCTATGGAAAAATGATTTTAATGATCACTAACATTCCTTTTTCACAAGGTAAATGTTTTATATATTATATAAATTACATGAACATTTACAAAGTCCAAATTCAAAAAACTATTTGGAGACAGTACAATTTGCCAGAA
>NW_027855655.1:0-259 GCF_054177405.1 Leptonychotes weddellii
GCTATCTCATGCCTCTAAGAATTCGCTGCATTTTCTGTTCTATGCCTTTCACTGTATTTTTATTTATTTGCTGGTCTCCAAAGATGATAATTTTGAATTGCTCGATATATTTTCTCAGCTGAAAATGTCAATGTATTTATGTAATAAAAATGCCAACATGTATGTATGTATCTCGAATTAGCATAGAGATGATGAAGGCAGTTCAGTGTTGATCAATAATCATATTTGATTTGGGGTTTTTACTTTGCTTCCTTCAACC
>NW_027855656.1:0-259 GCF_054177405.1 Leptonychotes weddellii
TAACCGTAAGAAGCAATCAAACAAATCTGAATTGATAGACTTTGTACAAAACAAATGGCCGGTGGTTTTCAAATCCTATTGCCATGAAAGACCAAAAAAGGCAAGGGAACTATTTTGAAATCCGAGAGACTGAATAAAAAGGACTACTAAGTGCCAAGCATGATCTTTGATTGGATCCTGGTTCAAAAAAAAAAAAAAAGGCTGTAAAAGACATTTTGGGGACCATTGGGGAAATGAAAATATTGACTGTATGGTAGAC
>NW_027855657.1:0-259 GCF_054177405.1 Leptonychotes weddellii
GTACTGGAGGGTATTATGCTAAGTGAAATAAGTCAATCAGAGAAAGACAATTATCATAGGGTTTTATTCATATGTGGAACATAAGAAACAGTACAGAGGATCATAGGGGAAGAGAGGGAAAACTGGGACAAAATCGGAGAGGGAGACAAACCATATGAGACTCTTGACTCTGGGAAACAAACTGAGGGTCGCTGGAGGGGAGGGGGGTGGGGGGATGGGGTACCTGGGTGACGGGCATTAAGGAGGGCATGTGATGTGA
>NW_027855658.1:0-259 GCF_054177405.1 Leptonychotes weddellii
AATGATGGACATGTATTTCATTTATTCCACAAATGTTTATCTACACCTTCTTTCAGCTAGGCACTCTTGTGGACATTGGGAATAATAGCAATAAAAAAAAATAGACATAATAGCTGCCCTCTAGATTGAAGTGTAGACTTTAATCCAGTGAGGGGCAAGGGATAATTAGAAATAAATAAATAAATGTGTGTATGTCAAATTAAAAGTTCCAGGAAGAAAAATAAATGACATGAAACATTTAGGAGGTATGGCAGGTATC
>NW_027855659.1:0-1976 GCF_054177405.1 Leptonychotes weddellii
CTGGTGACATGACCTTAGTCACACTGGTTGTCCCTGGGGTTTCCTCGGATGGGGATTCTGCCTCTTGGACATTGTGACTCTGAGGATGACTGGCTGAGCACAGGTTGAGCCTGACTTCTGGATGGATGGAAAAGCCCAGAAACAGCAGAATGTCGCACAGTACACCCTCAGAGAGAGGAGACAGCTGTGTGTGTGTGTGTGTATGGCCAAAAATGAGGCAATGACCCCCTGTGTCTCTTATGTCTTCTCCTGAGGGATGGTTCTCCATGAAGCTGAATGTGGATTTAAAGGGCAAGTGTCCAAAGACCTTTTCCTGGGAGAGGATTTATTTTAGGCAGTGAGGACTCATTTGAAAACAGACCTGTTAACAACTTGCTGAATCAGAAGGCCCAGGCTTGTCGAGGGACAGCAATCTGTCCATTTTATCTCCTCAGGGCTCCATCCACGGAGTGGCATAAGAGGGATTTAAAGAAAGGCTTCCACATAGTGGAGAATAAGATATTTGACCCAGTGGAAATAACACTGGGGTAGTTTTGCCCCAGGAGTATTTGGAAATCGCCTGTGCAGTGAGTGAGGGGGGTGAGGAGCAGAGAAGCAAACCCCATGGTAGAGACACCCCAGTCTTCTGCTGACTCTATGGCGAGGCCCTGGACCCACACACTGTTCCTATGTGTCTCCCTGATCCTCAGGGTAAGGGGTCTCCTTGCGATTCTGCCCCGTTCTGGGGGTCATGCAAGCACCCCCTCAACCTAAGCCTGGGCTCCAGCTGAGCCAAAGAGAATGTACAAGTGGGAGGGGGGGGATTCACCCAAGGGATGACACCAGAGCACCTGCAAGAGGCAGGGAGACACATCTCCGCTCTGGAACAGGGAGCACCACCGCCCTCTGGTGGACGCCAGAGACATGTCCACCAAGGGCTGGAGCTGGTGCCCAGGGCTCCTGTCCCCCCAGCCCCCACTGGTCACTGTTTCAGCCTCTTCAGATGGGCTTCTTCCACTTAGAAATGTCACTTAGAGATATGCATGGGGGCGCCTGGGTGGCTCAGTCAGTTAAGCGTCCAACCCTTCGTTTCACCGCAGGTCATGAGCTCAGGGTCCTGAGATCCAGCCATGCTTCAGGCTCAGCACACAGCTCAGATTCCGCTGGAGATTCTCTCTCTCCCTCCCTCTACCCCTGTCCCTGCTCCAGCTCTCTAAGTAAGTAAGTAAGTAAATAAGTAAATAAATAAATAAATAAATAAATAAAATCTTTTAAAAAAGGAAATATGCATGGATGTTTCCTCAATCTTTTCCTGTGGCCTATACACTTCTCTCTTTTTAAGGCTGAATCATATTCGTTGTAAAAACCTGCCAGGGTATTTTTACCAATTCGTCTTTTAAAGGATATACATTTTCCTCAAATCTTGGCCATCATAAATACATGAACAATAAACATATTCTTCTGTGGACATAAGTAACTTACATAGAAAAATACCGAGGAGCATGATTTCAGTATTGTATTATATAAAATTATATTTAAGTTTGTGAGAACCTGCCAAGGCATCTTCCAAAGTGGCTGGGGCATTGGCATTCCCACCAGCAATGACTGAGAGTTCCTGCTGCCCCACATCCTGGGCAGAGTCTGAGCTGTCATGGTTTTGAATTTTAGCCATGCTGATGGGAGTCTAGTGCACCTCACTATTTCAATTTGTAATCCCCCAGTGACATATTACAAGTGTAATAGTCATTTGTGTACCTTCCTTGGTAAGGGGTCTGTTCAGATCTGCTCACTGGGGAGGTCCTGCCCAGTCTCCTGGGTCACACATCCTGCACTACGACAGTCCTTGTCATTCCAGCCCAGCAACTGTGGAGGACATTTTGCTTCTGCAAACACACTTTTGCACTGGGAGACCAATACCTCCGAAAGGAGCTGTTTTCATTAACTTTATAAATGTCCATTGACGTGAGTCCAGATATTAAAACCCGCTGGTTTTAGTA
>NW_027855660.1:0-259 GCF_054177405.1 Leptonychotes weddellii
ATGCCGAGTGATGTTGAGCACTTCTTCATGTGTCTGTTGGCCATTTGGATATCGTCTTTGCAGAAATGTCTGTTCATATCTGCTGCCCAGTTCTTGATTGGATTATTTGTTCTCTGGGTGTTGAGTTTGATTAAGTTCTTTATAGATTTTGGATACTGGCCCTTTATCTGATACGCCATTTGCAAATATCTTCTCCCATCCTGTCAGTTGTCTTTTAGTTTTGTTGACTGTTTCCTTTGCCGTGCAAAAGTTTTTTATC
>NW_027855661.1:0-259 GCF_054177405.1 Leptonychotes weddellii
TCACTCTGATTCCCCCCTTCAGTTTTCCCTTCCTTCCCCTAATGTCCTTTGTGCTATTCCTTATGTTCCACAAATAAGTGAAACCATATGATGATTGTCTTTCTCTGCTTGACTTATTTCACTTAGCATAATCCCCTCCAGTTCCATCCATGTTGATGCAAGTGGTATGTATTCATTCTTTCTGATGGCTAATATTCTACTGTGTATATGAACCACATATTCTTTACCCATTCATCTGTTGAAGGGTATCTCAGATCCT
>NW_027855662.1:0-259 GCF_054177405.1 Leptonychotes weddellii
AGGTCCACCATCAATGCCACTAACTCAGTAGATTCTCCTACCACCCATAGTACACATTAAGCATGGCCTCAGTCTATCATTGTCAGTAGGGAAAAACTGAGAGCTTTCCCCCTAAGGTCAGGAATGCGGCAGGGATGTCCACTATCACCACTGCTATTCAACATAGTATTAGAAGTCCTAGCCACAGCAATCAGACAACGGAAAGAAATAAAAGGCATCCAAATCAGCAAAGAAGAAGTCAAACTCTCACTCTTTGAAG
>NW_027855663.1:0-259 GCF_054177405.1 Leptonychotes weddellii
CAGAGTACAGCTGGGACACGGTGCTGTGGCCCCCGGCCCAGGTCTGGTTGGTCAAGGCAACGCGATGCTCCGAGAGGGCCTTCTGACTCACCAGCTTCTCCTGTGGACGGGCCGACCACGTAGACATGGATTCCTGAGCACAGAGGGCGTCCTAAAGCTCTCCTGGTTTCCAGGGTATAAACATTGATGCCATCCATCCGCAGGAAATGTTTCTCCTCGCAGTTGTGAACCGTCCAGTTTGGTCCATGCAGGATAAAGA
>NW_027855664.1:0-259 GCF_054177405.1 Leptonychotes weddellii
ATATTGGAGCAAATTATAGTGGAGAACTTCCCTAATTTGGGAAAGGAAGCAGGCATCAAAATCCAGGAGGCACAGAGAACGCCCTTCAAAATCCCTAAAAATAGGTCAACAACCCGACATCTAATACTAAAACTTAAAAGTCTCAGAGACAAAGAGAAAATCCTGAAAGCAGCTCAGGACAAAAGGTCTGTAACCTACAACGGTAGAAACATTAGATTGGCAGCAGACCTATCCACAGAGACCTGGCAGGCCAGAAAGG
>NW_027855665.1:0-259 GCF_054177405.1 Leptonychotes weddellii
GATGGAAGTGTACAAAGTACATCCAGTTAGGAAAACTCTTATTTATGAACTCAAACATTTTTCTATCCTATTAAAAAATGTAATCATGGGGTGCCTGGGTGGCCCAGTTGGTTGGGCATCTGCCTTCAGCTCAGGTCAGGATCTCCAGGTCCTGGGATGGACCCCTGAGTCAGGCTCCTTGTTCAGCAGGGAGCCTGCTTCTCCCTTTCACCCTGTCTGCTGTTCCCCCTGCTTGTGCTCGAGCGCGCTCTCTCTCTAT
>NW_027855666.1:0-259 GCF_054177405.1 Leptonychotes weddellii
TTTTGCCAAAACCTCCGCACTAACCCAAGGCCAGCCAGTGTTACTGACAGCTGGGGGCAGCACAGGAAGGCAAGGGTGATCCTACTACAGAACACAGACTGAAAGGCCAGCCCTACCTTTCCAGAAAGTAAAGGTTAGGTCTAACTGTCTGGTAGTGGAAGGTTTATATATTTCCTTCGCTGAACAGCCACAGTGGATTCGGGCAGGCTGCAGCTGTAAAGTTTTTTTGACAAGCTTAAAAATGCTCACTTCCTAACTA
>NW_027855667.1:0-259 GCF_054177405.1 Leptonychotes weddellii
TTATAAAATTTTTTATAATTTTCATCTTTACATTCAAATACCATCCCTTCATCATATCAACCCTTATTTTTGTACATATATAAGTTTTTCCATCTTTAAAATGTTGGGAGGCACTTTCTTCTAACAGACCAAAATACACCCAAAATCTAGTGTGTGGCACTGATCTATGTACCAGCCTGATCATATTTGATCATATTCTATTTTTTTTTTGTTTTGTTCTGTTTTTGTTTGTTTTTATCTTTATCTTTTTCTTTTTCTT
>NW_027855668.1:0-259 GCF_054177405.1 Leptonychotes weddellii
CCACTCCCCCTGCTTGTGTTCCCTCTCTCATTGTGTCTCTCTCTGTCAAATAAATAAATTAATTTAAAAAAAAATTTAAAAAGCAGGGGAGCCTGGGTGGCTCAGTCGGTTAAGTGTCTGCCTTTGGCTCAGGTCATGGTCCCAGGGTCCTGGGATCGAGTCCCACGTCGGGCTCCCTGTTCTGCGGGGAGCCTACTTCTCCCTCTGCCTGCCGCTCCCCCTGCTTGTATGCATCCTCTCTCTCTCTCGAATAAATAAA
>NW_027855669.1:0-259 GCF_054177405.1 Leptonychotes weddellii
CAGGTCAAGAGTTCCAGGAGAAAGTTGAGCTAAGATAATTATTATTTCTTAAGAAACCCTAGGACAAATGATATCGATCATTTATTTATTAAAAAATGTTTAGACCTGTGTTAAATTATAATCATCAGGCTGATTCACGACCATATTAACTACTGATCTCTCAAGTTTTTGTATCAGACCCTTGATTTTTATTGAAAGAAAAGGTCAAGACCTGTAGAAATAATCTTGTTTGTTTTTGTAAAACCACCAATTAGGGCCC
>NW_027855670.1:0-1976 GCF_054177405.1 Leptonychotes weddellii
TCCTCCCTCTCCCACTCCCCCTGCTTGTGTTCCCTCTCTCACTGTGTCTCTCTCTGTCAAATAAATAAATAAAATCTTTAAAAAAAAAAACAAAAAACCTTATCCTAGGGCGCCTGGGTGGCTCAGTCGTTAAGCGTCTGCCTTCGGCTCAGGTCATGATCCCAGGGTCCTGGGATCAAGTCCCACATCGGGCTCCCTGCTCAGCGGGAAGCCTGCTTCTCCCTCTCCCATGCTTCTCCCTCTCCCACTCCCCCTGCTTGTGTTCCCTCTCTTGCTGTGTCTCTCTCTGTCAAATAAATAAATTAAAAAAAAAAAAAAAACCTTATCCTAAATGAAAGCTAGTTGCAAAAGATCACATACTGTATGGTTTCATTTATATGAAATGTCCAGAATAGGCAAATCTACAGGGACAGAAAATAGATTAGTGGTTGCCTAGGGCTGCGGTGGGGAAGTGGGGGGTAAGACAGTGACTGCTAATGGACGCAAGGTTTCTTTCTGGGGTGATGAAAATGCTCTAAATGAGATTACAATGGTGGCTGGAAAACTCTGTAAATAAACTAAGAACCACTGAATTGTACCCTTCTAACGAGTGAATTTTATGATGTATAAGTTAGATCTCAATAAAACTGATTTTTTAAAAATTTTTAAGTGGCCTAAAGACTCCGATTAAAAGACAGAACTTGGGGTGCCTAGGTGGCTCAGTCATTATGCGTCTGCCTTCGGCTCAGGTTGTGATCCCAGGGTCCTGGGATTGAGCCCCGCACTGGGCGGGCTCCCTGCTCAGCGGGAAGCCTACTTCTTCCTCTCCCACTCCCCTTGCTTGTGTTCCCTCTCTCGCTGTGTCTCTCTCTGTCAAATAAATAAATAAAATCTTTGGAAAAAAAAAAAGAAAGAAAAAAGAAAATGTAGGAGAAAATTTATGTGATCTTGGGTTTGGCGATGAGTTTTTAGATACCAAAACTATAATCCATGAAATAAAAAATAAGGTAGACTCTATTAAAAACTTCTGTGAAAGACATGGTGAAAAGAACGAAAAGACAAGCTACAGAGTGTGAGAAAACATATCTGATAAAGGTACAAGTATACTAAGTATACAGAAAACTCAACAGTAAGAAAACAAACCCAATAAGCAAAAATGAAATAGAGAAGGGGTGCCTGGCTGGCTCAGTCCTTAGGCGTCTGCCTTCGGCTTGGGTCATGGTCCCAGGGTCCTGGGAAGAAGCCCCGCGTCAGGCTCCCTGCTCCGCGGGAAGCCTGCTTCTCCCCCTCCCACTCCCCTTGCTTGTGTTCCTACTCTTGCTATCTGTCTCTGTCAAATAAATAAATAAAATCTATAAAAAAAAATGAAAGAGAAAAGATTTGAACATATACCTCAACAAAGACGATAATCTACACGTGACAAATATGTATATGGAAAAATGCTCAGCGTCATTAGAGAAATGCAAATTGAAAAGAGATACCAATACACATCTATTAGAATGGCTAAAATTAAAAAAAAAGAAAACCAAATGCTGATGAGGATACAGAACAAGAAATTCATTGCTGATGAGTATGGGAAATGGAACAGCCACTTGAGAAAACAGTGTGACAGTTTCTTACAAAGCTACACATAATCTTGGGGCGCCTGGGTGGCTCAGTCGGTTAAGCGACTGCTTTTGGCTCAGGTCATGATCCCAGGGTCCTGGGATCGAGCCCCACGTCCAACTCCCTGCTCAGCAGAGAGTCTGCTTTTCCCTCTCCCTCTGCTCCCCCACCCCTGCTTGTGCTCACCCATGCTCTCTCTCTCTCAAATAAAAAATCTTGGGGCGCCTGGGTGGCTCAGTCATTAAGCGTCTGCCTTCAGCTCAAGTCACGATCCCAGGGTCCAGGGATTGAGCCCCGCATCAGACTCCCTGCTCAGCGGGAAGCCTGCTTCTCCCTCTCCCACTCCCCTTGCTTGTGCTCCCTCTCTCGCGCTCTCTCTCTCTGTCAAATAA
>NW_027855671.1:0-259 GCF_054177405.1 Leptonychotes weddellii
GGAAATGTAGATAAAATTAAATCTTCTTAGAACCTGCAGCCGGTTAACAAATACTTGAGGCAGTCAGTCTGAGTATGACGTTCCTCCAGGAAACTCCAAGGGTCTTAATGTTAATGCTTTGCTAGAGGGAAAAACCTTAGCTTGACAATATCTAGGCCTCCAGGATCCTGTGAGTCTTTAGCATATGAAAGTCCTTTCCGAAACTTCCTTTGCGACGAACCATGAGAGACAATGGACTCTGAAAAACAAACTGAGGGTT
>NW_027855672.1:0-259 GCF_054177405.1 Leptonychotes weddellii
CAATCCCCCCTCCCCCTCCCCTCTAAAACCCTGTTTGTCTCTCAGAGTCCATATTCTCTCATGGTTCATCACTCCCTCCAATCCTCCCCCCATTTTTCCCTTCCTCCTCCTAATGTCCTCCATGCTATTCCTTATGTTCCACAAATAAGTGAAACCATATGGGGCGCCTGGGTGGCTCAGTCGTTAAGCGTCTGCCTTCAGCTCAGGTAATGATCCCGGCGTCCTGGGATTGAGCCCTGCATCGGGCTCCCTTCTCGGC
>NW_027855673.1:0-259 GCF_054177405.1 Leptonychotes weddellii
GAAACAAACTGAGGGTTCTAGAGGGGAGGAGGGTGGGGGCATGGGTTAGCCTGGTGATGAGTATTAAAGAGGACATGTACTGAATGGAGCACTGGGTGTTATACACAAACAATGAATCATGGAACACTACCTCAAAAACTAATGATGTAATGTATGGTGATTAACATAACATAATAAAGAAGTAAATAATAAATAAATAAATAAATAAATAATAAATAAATAAAAAGATTTCTCTTAAAACTTGCTAAATCTGCCCTCT
>NW_027855674.1:0-259 GCF_054177405.1 Leptonychotes weddellii
AAAGCCTCTAAAGCTCAGTGGTTTTTTGTCACCAATGCTGCATACATCTGTTGTGAGTAAGTATGTTCCGCAGGTGATAAATATCAAAGAAATGTGAGAGCTTTGACATGGGCACATGGCATATGTCTCAGAGAGGGATGGCAAGATGTTTAAATGGGCTTTTGCACTTTAATCATAGTGTAAAAGATGGGATGGCTGTTAACACACCTGCCAAATGATAATAGTGCAAGTTGTGTGAGGGATATGTGGGAAGTTATAT
>NW_027855675.1:0-259 GCF_054177405.1 Leptonychotes weddellii
AATCTTTTAAATAAATAAATAAATAAAAATAAAAATAAAAGCCTAGGGCAAGTAATAGTCATTACTGTAAAGGAATACTCTAATACTATTATAAATCTGTTCAATATCTTTCCAAGGATTATTTTGATGAAAAAAAAAAAATTAAGCCTCCTAAATGGCCTTTCTGCCTCCTCCCTGGTCTCCCCTTTGTTAAAGTGAACTTTTCTAAAGGCAAATCTGGTTGAGTCAATCTCCCTGATTAAAACCTTTAAAGGATCTG
>NW_027855676.1:0-259 GCF_054177405.1 Leptonychotes weddellii
CAAAAAATAGAAACAGAAGGAAAGCCTCCAGACTCATTCTATTAGGCCAACATTACCTTCATCCTCAAAGCAGGGATGCAAGGGTGGTTCAACATTTGCAAATCAATCAATGTGATAGAATACATTAATAAGAGGAGAGAGAAGAACAATATGGTCCCCTCAGTGGATGCAGAAAAAGCATTTGACAAAATAGAGAATTCTTTCCTGGTTAAAACTTTTCAGAGTATAGGGATAGAGGGAACATTCCTCAATTTCATAA
>NW_027855677.1:0-259 GCF_054177405.1 Leptonychotes weddellii
GTCCACCCCTCCGATTTCCCCCGCTACATTCTTCCCCTCCCGCTACCTTCTTCTTCTTCTTTTTTTTTTTCTTAACATATATTGCATTATTTGTTTCAGAGGTACAGATCTGAGATTCAACAGTCTTGCACAATTCAAGTGCTGTTGCTATATTATCTCCCATTGCTTGCCTAGACCACAGTTTGTCCCCTCTACTGTTAATGGGCATCTAGGCTGTTTGTAGTGCTTGGCTATTGGAGCCGGAATAAGCTGCTATGAG
>NW_027855678.1:0-259 GCF_054177405.1 Leptonychotes weddellii
GTTCTGTTGAAACTTTAAATCCAAGTCAAATAGATAACTGTAAATTTACAGAGCACAACGCAGAACAGAATGAACTTTGGCATGTGCCTCAAATTAAATTTAAAATATTTTTTTTGCTCTCCTGAAGTGACTGGAACATGCATAATACAGAAAATTTTTCTGCATAAGAAAATGGGTTTCTACCCTTAATAGCTTATCTTTTTTTTTTTAAAGATTTTATTTATTTATTTGCGAGAGAGAGAATGAGAGACAGAGAGCA
>NW_027855679.1:0-259 GCF_054177405.1 Leptonychotes weddellii
CCTCTGGCTCTTTGTTCGGGCCAGGAGCTTCCCAAGACCACAGTCTGAGTCCTGGGCACGCTCACGTGCATGGTGAACCAACAGTGGCTGAATACGGGACTTGGGGAATGTGGGGGGATCTGGGAGGTGATTCTCTGTCTGTCTCTCTGTACACATAATCTTTCTAAATGTATAAGAAAAAGAACTTTATTTTTTTTTTAAAGATTTTATTTATTTATTTGTGAGAGAGAATGAGAGACAGAGAGCACGAGAGGGAAGA
>NW_027855680.1:0-259 GCF_054177405.1 Leptonychotes weddellii
GGAAGTTCTCCTCACCTTTCTAAGCAACAGACTGTGTCCAGGAATAGCTTTCTACTCTAAAATTCTAGCCCTCCCAGGGGATAGAATGAAAAAGTGTCTTAGCATTTAAAAAGACAGAGGCATAGATCACCCAGTCTAACCACCCTGCCATGCAGAATTCCCTTAACAATGTCTTATACAAATGGCCTCCCCCTTTGCTTAAGCACATGCTGGGAGGAAGGCTGGGGTCACAAATAGCCTCTCTGTGGTTGTGGAATTC
>NW_027855681.1:0-1975 GCF_054177405.1 Leptonychotes weddellii
AGAAATCTGAGTGTTAATTAGGGCAGTTCTTATGAACTTAGGGATCTATCTGCTGTTGGTGTGGAATTGTAGCAAAAAAGATGAAGATTATAGAAAAAAAAATCTTGCCATGTTCTTGAATGTGCCTCTAATTTTGTGGTTGTGCTCATAATTTTGAAGATAGTTACGTGGATTCTGTAGCCAGTGCTGAGTTCCATTTGTGTTTCTGCGATTACTCCCTGTGTCATCTTACTCTACTTATATAACCTCTCTTTCTTCATTAGTGAAATAGGGACAATAATAGCACCAATATCATACATCAAATAGACAAAGTAGAAAACTGAGAAATGCATACATGTATAAATGTTTCATGCACCATAAAAATAGTATTCAAAATGAGTAGAGAAATAATAATTTAATAGTGAAGGAAAACCATTTGGGAATATAAAAGTGAGATAATCTAACTCATACTTGGTGCAAACTAAATTCCAGTGGCTCTAAAGTGTTCATGAAGGAAGATAAAGTACTAGAGTTAAAACTTAAACAAATAATGGCATCTATATCACAGGTTTATTATGAAAATTCAGTGAGCAAGAATATGTAATGTGCTATGTAATTCACCATTATTATTTTAATAAGAAAATCATTGCTTAGATTATCCTGTTAAGGAAAAGAATAGTGTGATTCCAGGTAGATAACCAAATTAGACTTTTTCTTCCTAGATTATCTGGCTTATATCAGTGCTTCTGAGCATAGGCATTAGATTCTCTGCAGCAGAATCACCTGGTGGGGGTCTCACCTCCAGCAAATGGCATATTTGAGTCTATGTACCATGAGGCAACTATGATTAACTTGAGAACCTGACTTTATTCACTGTCAAAGATTTATTCTTCAGTAAACAACAAACAACTTTTGTAATTCAGAATTATGTCCTGTAATTACTTTTTATATCTGAAAACTAAATAATAGAGTAATAAATTACACATTGAATACAAAAAATTTTTTATTTTATTTTAATATTTATTTATTCATTTTAGAGAGAGCACACAACCTGAGGGAGGGGTAGAGAGAGAGAGAATCTCAAGCAGACTCCCTGCTGAAAGCAGAGCCTGACTCGGGGCTCGATCTCACCACCCTGAGATCATGACCTGAGCTGAAATCCAGAGTTGGCCACTTAACCGACTAAGCCACACAGGCACCTTGAATACCAAAAATTTTTTTAAAAATCATATTGTTAATATTTGAAAATATAGGAACATGTTCACAAGATGCTAAATAGGAAAAAAAATAGGTTAACAGGTTGCAAAACTGTATTTCAGTATGGTTCTAAATTAGTAATCATCAAAGAATTTTATAATCATGAAAAATGTTACTAAAATATTATAATCCTATGATAAATTTTAATGAGTACTTTCTTGATTTGACCTTAACATTTTCCAAAATGATAATTACTCTACAGATTTATTTTTCCTCATTATATAAAGTAGTAAAGCTCATTGTAGGTATTTCAAGCAAAACAGAAAAGTATATAAAGATTGTTAAAATCTGGATGATCTTGCCCATTAGACTGACCATTATTGTTCTTTTAAAAAACTTTACTTAGAGATATTTGTTTAAGAATTTATGTACTTCTTTCATTTTACCTAAATGGAGCTTGTATTATCTACTTTTTTTCCATTCCACAATGTCACATACACCTTTCCATTACCAAAATATACTCATTTTTATTATTATCCTAATAGTCTAGTGCACTGAATAGATGTAAGACAATCTCTTATGGGTGTGTCTGTGTGTGTGTATATATATATATATATGAACAGTCATTTGGCTATCTGTGTAGGGTTGGGATAGGAGTACTTGTAATGCCCTCAGGGTCCCTCACTTTCCCCATTTTCAAAGGTATTTGACAAAAGGCTCTGGGCAGGATTGCTGGAAAGGTCTCTTTATGTGCACTGTATCTATACTCCAGACAGTGATAAGGAAGAGAAAGAACATG
>NW_027855682.1:0-259 GCF_054177405.1 Leptonychotes weddellii
CCTAAGGGGGAAATACATAGCCATCCAAGCCTCACTCAAAAAGATAGAAAAATCCAGAATTCACCAACTAACTTTACACCTTAGAGAACTAGAGAAAAAGCAACAGATGATGCCTAAGCCACGCATTAGAAGAGAAATAATTAAGATTAGAGCAGAGATCAATGAATTAGAAACCAGAAACACAGTAAATCAGATCAACAAAACTAGAAGCTGGTTCTTTGAAAGAATAAGATCAATAAACCACTGGCCAGACTTACCC
>NW_027855683.1:0-259 GCF_054177405.1 Leptonychotes weddellii
ATTGTTTCTATTTCCTTGGTGTTAGTTGTGATCGCTCCCCTTTCAGTCATAATTTTATTAATTTAGGTCCTTTATCTTTTCTTTTGGATAAGTCTGGCCAGTGGTTTATCAATCTTATTAATTCTTTCAAAGAACCAGCTTCTAGTTTCGTTGATCTGATCTACTGTGTTTCTAATTCATTGATCTCTGCTCTAATCTTGGTTATTTCTCTCCTAATGCATGGCTTAGGCATCGTTTGTTGCTTTTTCTCTAGTTCTTT
>NW_027855684.1:0-259 GCF_054177405.1 Leptonychotes weddellii
CACTTGAGCCTCCCCAGTGTCCAGTGGAGGAAGGGGCTTTCAGACAGGGACCCCGAAGCCGACATGCCCCTCTGATCCAAACCCCGGGCAGCCGGGCAGATGTATTCGGACGCTCCCATTTGCAGCAACCGTGGCCCTTCCCAGAACAAGGCTGCATTATCCATTTTGCTTTCTGATGAAAGAGACATAGAGACAAAGTGACACAGAGGTTTCTGGGCACGGCAGGAATGCCGGTGAGCCTGGAGAATGGGCTATTTGT
>NW_027855685.1:0-259 GCF_054177405.1 Leptonychotes weddellii
CCTCCCCTCTAGAACCCTCAGTTTGTTTTTCAGAGTCCATAGACTCTCATGGTTTGTCTCCCCCTCAGATTTACCCCTCTTCATTCTTCCCCTCCTGCTATCTTCTTTTTATCTTTTTTTTTTTAACATATAATGTATTATTTTTTTCAGAGGTACAGGTCTGTGATTCAACAGTCTTACACATTCACAGCGCTCACCATAGCACATACCCTACCCAATGTCTATCACCCAACCGCCCCATCCCTCCCAAGCCCCACCA
>NW_027855686.1:0-259 GCF_054177405.1 Leptonychotes weddellii
ATAAATAAGAAAGAAAAGAAAAAAAAAAAAAAGAGGAAGAAAGGAAAAGAAAAAAGACTGTAAACAACTCCTGTCCACTTTAGAGGCGCCTGGCTTGTACCACTAACCATGAATAAAGACAATGATAGCATGGTCTAAACCAATGATTGGCAGTACTCCCTGTGCATAAGAATCATCTAGCAAGCTTTTTATAAGTACAAATGCCCGGGACCCAAGCCCCAAAGATCTGTTTCAGTTGGTCTTGAGGAAGCTAGGCATC
>NW_027855687.1:0-259 GCF_054177405.1 Leptonychotes weddellii
GAGCAAGCAGCCCAAGGTCCTGAGGTTTATTTTCCATAATCTTATATACCTTCTACAGCGATATAGAGATATAATGATTTACAGCAGGGGCCTAGTAAGGCACATTCTTCCATGTACACAGGATTAGTCCCACGTGTATGATAAGAATCTTTAAAGCAGGACAAGGGAACAAAGAGGGGAGTGCACAGTGTGCTGTTTATAGGTGGCTTCCTATCTACAAAACATCTTCTGTTGCGTACTTTAGAACAGACCACACACG
>NW_027855688.1:0-259 GCF_054177405.1 Leptonychotes weddellii
CTGTAATAAGAGATGAGGAAGGACACTATATCCTACTTAAAGGGTCTATCCAATAAGAATATCTAACAGTTGTAAATATCTATGCACCTAACATGGGAACAGCCAATTATATAAGGCAATTAATAACAAAAGCAAAGAAACACATCAACAATAATACAATAATAGTGGGGGACTTTAAAACCACCCTCACTGAAATGGACAGATCATCTAGCAAAAGATTGAGAAGGTAATAAAGACTTTAATTGACACACGGGACCAA
>NW_027855689.1:0-259 GCF_054177405.1 Leptonychotes weddellii
TAAAAGGAATTGGTAAGATAAGAAGACACTAGAGATTTAGGGTATATTTTGGTCCGTTAAAAGAAACTGTATCCCAAAATTTTAAAGAGAGAACAACTTATATATATATACCAAAAATAAGGTTAACTACTATGAAGGGATAGAATATGACTCTTCAAGAAAGTGGTCGCTTTTCTGTTCAGAGAGTTGCTGCTATTCTTGTCTTCGATTTCCTGTTAAGTTCGTAGGTATTCAGGATGGTTTGATCCCTATCTAGCTG
>NW_027855690.1:0-259 GCF_054177405.1 Leptonychotes weddellii
TTACCAAGGCATCAAGATACAATAAATACCAAAGTGTCAGATCAAGATGCATATTTTTCGGGTACCTTGGTGGCTCAGGCAGTGAAGCACCTGCCTTCAGCTTAAGTTGTGATCCCAGGGTTCTGGGATCGAGTCCCACACATCGGGCTCCCTGCTCCATGGGGAGCCTGCTTCTCCCTCTGCCTCTCTCTGCTTCTCATGAATAAGTAAGTATTTTTTAAAAATGTGTATTTTTCAAAGTTATGGTTAAATACTTAGA
>NW_027855691.1:0-1975 GCF_054177405.1 Leptonychotes weddellii
ATATATATATATATATATATATATTGTTTAAAGGATAAGATAAACCTGAAGAGGTCAGATGGCAGCATTATCTTACAGCCCATGGAATCATTATTCTACTAGAAAGTAACACCTATTAACTAGAACATCTTCATAGAATTATCAGTCAAAAAACAGAGGAAAAAGTGAAGAAAATACAAGAGTAATTAAAATAATTAAAAGATTTGATCAAAAAAGGAAGAGATAACTGAGGAACTTGAGAAAGCACGAAGTAAAAAAATCAAAACAAAAACAACAACAAAAACCAGGAGTATTTGACATTTAAAAAGCCAATAAAGAAATATATTTCAAGAAGGAACAAGAGTTAAATGTGTTGAATGGTGTTCAGAGATCTGTTCAGGTGAAAAGAGAGAATTGAAAATTTTGTTTGTCAACAAAAAGACCTCTGGTGACTTTGCCATGTGGAAAGTGAGTGAATGGTATGAAGGATTCAGACTAAAGTAAGTTGAAAGCAAAAGGAAGATAGGATATGGAGAAAGCAAATGGAGATTCAGGAAATAATTTGTGGAAGGGAATAGGGAAATAGCTGAAAAGCTTGGGAGAAAGGAAGGGATTTTAAAATAGTAGATAAATGTTTGTATGCAGCTGGTTATGATACACTGGAGAGAAAGAAAGAGATGATTAGCATAGAACAGAAATAAAGTTCTGCATAATTAAATTTTACTCTCTAAGCCTCTATATATGTGGACATACAGAGCATTTAATGTCAGTCAATATTTGAGCTGCCTCTTTGTACTTTTCCAATCGTGTATCATTGATGATAAGATGAAACTGCTGAAACTGTTGTTTTGGTCAACATGTCCCTATCAAGTCCATCAGCTCTGTTGCCTTTGTGTCCTAAGTGGGGCATCAAATTTTTTGGTGTTGCTGAGAACCTTAAATACTAGGGTTCTACCTGCACCTACTACTCCTAAAATATCCTCTCTTCATTCGATAGGAATATTTTTAATTGGGAATAAATTATGCTTTCTTTATATTTATAGACATTTTTTTCTCTGTTTCTCAAAATCTATTTTCCTAGATTTTTGGACTCAGATCAAATTATAATCTCTGTAATGGCTTTAAACATTTATAAACAAAAGCCAGAAAGACAAGTGCCTATAGGCACCTCTGCCTTCTGCCAAGACATAAATCTTCCCTAAGGCACAAACAAGACACTAGTTTAATTTTAGTTTTTTTTTATTATGTTATGTTAATCACCATACATTACATCATTAGTTTTTGATGTAGCGTTCCATGATTCATTCTTTGCATATAACACCTAGAGCTCCATTCAGTACGTGCCCGCTTTAATAACCATCACCAGGCTAACGTATCCCCCCACCACCTCCCTCTAGAAGCCCAACTTTGTTTCTCAGAGTCCATAGTCTCTCATGGTTCGTATCGCCCTCCTATTTCCCTCTGTTCATTTTTCCCTTCCTGCTATCTTCTTTTTATTTTTCTATCATATAATGTATTATTTGTTTCAGAGGTACAGATCTGTGATTCAACAGTCTTGCACAATTCACAGCGCTCACCATAGCACATACCCTCCCCAATGTCTATCACCCAGCCACTCCATCCCTCCACCCCCCACCACTCCAGCAACTCTCAGTTTGTTTCCTGAGATTAAGAATTCCTGATATCATTTATAGCAGCAATGTCCACAATAGCCAAACTGTGGAAAGAGCCAAGATGTCCATCGACAGATGACTGGATAAAGAAGAGGTGGTATATATATAGAATGGAATATTATGCAGCCATCAAAAGGAATGAGATCTTGCCATTTGCAACGACGTGGATGGAACTGGAGGATATTATGTTGAGTGAAATAAGTCAAACAGAGAAAGACATGTATCATATGATCTCATTGATATGAGGAATTCTTAATCGCAGGAAACAAACTGAGTGTTGTTGGAGTGGGGGGTGGGGTGGGAGGGATGGGGTGACTGGGTGA
>NW_027855692.1:0-259 GCF_054177405.1 Leptonychotes weddellii
GTTCATGATGACCATGTAGTGCAGTGGGTGACAGATGGCCACAAACCGGTCATAGGCCATCACTGTCAAGAGAAAGTTGTCTAATCCTGCCAAAAGCATGAAAAAATACATCTGGCTGAGGCAGCCTGCATAGGTGATCACTTTGCTCTGTGTCTGGATGTTCCACAGCATCTTGGGGATGGTGGTGGAGGTGAAACAGATGTCTACAAAGGACAGGTTGGAGAGGAAGAAGTACATGGGCATGTGGAGGTGGGAGTCC
>NW_027855693.1:0-259 GCF_054177405.1 Leptonychotes weddellii
CTGGCTGGAGAATGGAAACGTGTCCCGAACAGAAACGGCCTCGACGGCCTCGACGGCCTGGAACCTCATAGAGAACAAGGATGGGACGTTTAACTGGACGAGCTGGCTCCTGGTGAACTCATCCGCCCACAGGGAAGATGTGGTGTTCACCTGCCAGGTGCAGCATGACGGGCAGCCCGCGGTCACCAAAAACCATACCCTTGTGGCCTCTGCCCACCAGAAGGACCAGGGTGAGACCTCAGTGATCCTGTTCCTAGCA
>NW_027855694.1:0-259 GCF_054177405.1 Leptonychotes weddellii
GTTAGCCCGGTGACGGGTATTAAGGAGGGCATGTACTGCATGGAGCACTGAGTGTTATACGAAAACAATGGATCGTGGACCACTACATCAAAAACTAATGATGTATGGTGACTAACATAACATAATAAAATTAAAAACTACCAAAAAATTAAAAAATTAAAAAAAAATAAAGGATACTGATTTCAACAATAACAACAACAAAAAAAGAGTGAATCTGGATCTGAGAGATAAGAGCTAAAAAACTTGCACACAGAATTAG
>NW_027855695.1:0-259 GCF_054177405.1 Leptonychotes weddellii
AAAGCAGCTGGGGAGAAGAGATCTGTAGCCTACAATGGTAGAAACATTAGATTGGCAACAGACTTATCTACAGAGACCTGGGAGGCCAGAAAGGACTGGCATGATCTATTCAGAGCACTAAACGAGAAAAATATGCAGCCAAGAATACTATATCTAGCTAGACTGTCATTGAAAATAGAAGGAGAGATAAAAAGCTTCCCAGACAAACAAAAACTAAAGGAATTTGCAAACAAGAAACCAGCCCTACAAAAAATATTGA
>NW_027855696.1:0-259 GCF_054177405.1 Leptonychotes weddellii
TAACAAGTTATCATTATTGAGTGACTAGTGGTTACTATTAAAAGATAAACCTCGGGGGCGGAGCAAGATGGCGCAGGAGACCTGGATTTCGTCTCCTCAGGAATTCAGCTGGATAGGGATCAAACCATTCTGAACACCTACGAACTCAACAGGAGATCGAAGAAAAGAAGAGGAACAACTCTCTCATCAGAAAAGTGACCACTTTCTGGAAGGTGGGACGTGCGGAGAAGTGAATCCGAGGCGATACTCGGGAGGATAG
>NW_027855697.1:0-259 GCF_054177405.1 Leptonychotes weddellii
TGGGAGGAGAAAGTCTGAATTCAAAAGACCCCAGCAGGAGATGCTCTGTGACAGAATCCAACTTGACAGGCAGAGGCATTTACTTCTGCTGTCATCTCTAAACAGAAATCTCAGGACGACACATTTGGTATGCTACTGAGATGCCACAGCATGTCAAAAGAAGAGCAGGCATATGTTTAAGCCACAAAAGAGAACTTCGCCTAAGAGTGGTCAGGATGACTCAACGCTTCTTCTCTATTCCTAACAAAATAGTGCAGCT
>NW_027855698.1:0-259 GCF_054177405.1 Leptonychotes weddellii
ACTCTCCCTCTCTGCAGATGATATGATACTTAATGTGGAATACCCAAAAGATTGCACCCCCAAACTGCTAGAACTCATACAGGAATTCAGTCAAGCGGCAGGATATAAAATCAATCCACAGAAATCAGTAGCATTCTTATACACCAACAACAAGACAGAAGAAAGAGAAATTAAGGAGTCCATCCCATTTACAATTGCATCCAAAACCATAAGATACCTAGGAATAAATCTAACCAAAGAGGCAAAGAATCTGTACTCA
>NW_027855699.1:0-259 GCF_054177405.1 Leptonychotes weddellii
GCTTTTTTCTAGAACATTCACACTGGTTTGTGCAGAGAAGTCTCAACTTCTCCAGGACAGGTCTCTGGTTGCCCGTAGCCCACGCTGGGGTCTCCTGAGAGCCTCTCAGTGCCATCACCACAGAGCAGCATGCCCTGCAGTCCGGGCCACATCCGCGTGCTGGTGGCCCCAAGCTGCGACCTTTCCCCATTCTCTTCTAGCCGCAGCCCTGACAGATCATCCTGGCAGAAGGGCCACATGCTCCCTCAGGTCCTCATTC
>NW_027855700.1:0-259 GCF_054177405.1 Leptonychotes weddellii
TGACTTTTTTTTAAATACTGACTTTACGCTCATTCACTTCTGAGACACAAGATGGATTGAAAAACACTGTCACCTATATAATGGTATTAGAAATGGCTTGTCCCTCAGATGTTGGCGGGGATGCAGAGAAAGGGGAACCCTCCTACACTGTTGGTGGGAATGCAAGCTGGTGCAGCCACTCTGGAAAACAGTATGGAGGCTCCTCAGAAAGTTGAAAATAGAGCTACCATACGATCCAGCAATTGCACTACTGGGTATT
>NW_027855701.1:0-1975 GCF_054177405.1 Leptonychotes weddellii
TCTGCTAAATGTTCACTTTCGGGGCGCCTGGGTGGCTCAGTCGGTTAAGCATCTGACTTTTGCTCAGGTCATGATCTCGGGGTCCTGGGATCAAGCCCCGTGTCAGGCTCCTTACTCAGCAGGGAGTCTGCTTCTCCCTCTCTCTCTGTGCTTTCTCTCTCTCAAGTAAATAAATAAAACCTTAAAAAAAATAAATGTTCACTTTCCTCCTAATTTTATCCCTTTCCTTTTTTTCTCCCCCTCCCCCTTTTTTTAGCTCATTGCTAGTAAAATGATTAGTTAGAAAACAGAGAGTTCCAGAGCACAGCTCCGGGCTGTGGGCAGCTCATCTCTGTTCACGACAACCATTTATTTTCTCAGGATGCCCTGGAGTGCTAGACTCCCCGTATACTCACAAGTTCAGGCTTGCATTGCTTCCTTGGGGTGTGATTGTCAATTTTCAACTCTTCGGTCATTTCAAATGATTGATTTCTACCAGTTTACTTAGAAACTGTAAAGGCACTATCAGTTTAAGTGATGGGAAGAGCCAATTTCGGTGAAGTGGACCATACGTGTAGTCTCAGTATATGCTTTTAAACATATTTACTTTCCTTCCGAACACAAGACAAAAACCAAATTCTTGTCAGGCTGATTAGGATTTGTGAACAAAATGAAGGTAAAAGGCCTCCTCTTTTGCAGACACTGGATTTCATTGTAATTATTATTTCTTTTAAATACATATACATTCTCTACAAAGTTCTTCTAAAGTAAGACTAGACTGGACAAAAATGGATTTCTTTAAAACAAATATCTTTTTATTCTCACCTGCTTATAAAATCTTAATGAATGAGCCCTTCCTTCAGGCTTTTCATTACTCACGGGGCCTGGAGGGAATAGTCCCGGCATCTTCATTATTCTGAGGCTTTTATCTGAGATAATGAACGGAAGGCTGCCTTGGTGATCATCATTTCATGGAGTCTGGAGTTTGAAGCAGTTGCGTGAGAGATGTTTCTGGTACTCAAGATATTTCAGAGCCCAGAGAAGCCCTGGGATAGCGGGTCAGTAAAATATTCATGAGAGCTAAAGAACAAAAATTCCTCCTGGGGTCTCCAGAAGCATGGCATGGTCACTCCCGCAAAGCTGGTCTCTCTGGGCTCACTTTATTGAGATGGGATCAAGACCTCAGAAATATATAATAAAGAAACATTAAATTTTCCGCTTCCGTCTGCACAGCTGTCCCCATGTGTGGGTGCGGCAGGGGACAGTGCAGTATGAAATGAGCAAGTTCTGTCCCCTGGCCCTGGGGCTGTCCACTGCCACATGGGAAAAACCAGGCCAACAAGGACTGGCTCCTCAGGGTGGCGAATGTCAGGGGGGCACCTGCGAACAGGCAGGTAAGGAGCAGAGGCAGTGGTCCTAGAAAACAGATGGAGTTTTGCTTTAGTCAGAGGGTTTCAAGGCATTTCAGGCAAACTGAGCAACTAGGAAAGAGATGTGCCTGCAGCTTTGTATGCATTCAACACGGGGAAGGCAGGACTCCGAAAATCTAATTACTAGGAGATAAGTGAATTTGCGGTGTTCAGGGGGAAATGTGCGACTTTTTGTACATTGTGCACAAAATGTGCAATTTTTGTAAATACAGTTGACAAACAACATGGAGGTTATGGGCGCTGACAACCCACACAGTCGAAATTCCACATAAAACTTTTGACCCTGCCAAAACTTAACTACTAACAGTCTACCATTGACCAAAAAGCCTTACCAGTCACATGAATTGTTGATGGACACATATTTTGTATGCTTTGAATGGTATAGGACATATTCTTACAATAAAGTAAACCAGAGAAAAGAAGATGTTTTTAAGAAAACCGTGGGGGGGAGGGGGCGGCGCCTGGGTGGCTCAGTCATTAAGCGTCTGCCTTCGGCTCAGGTCGTGATCCCTGGGTCCTGGGATCGAGCCCCGCATCGGGCTCCCTGCTCCGCGGGAGGCCTGCTT
>NW_027855702.1:0-259 GCF_054177405.1 Leptonychotes weddellii
TGTTTGTTTATATTTAAATGCCAAAATATTTTTATATGACTTTTTAGTGATGTGTGAAACTGTCTTAAGCTCAAACTGAATTTGTTTTCCCAGATTTTGGACAATTTGTTTTACCTTCGTTAACCGAGTCTATTTTTGAAGTACGAAAATGTTTACTGATACCACAGTGTAGATTCTACACACCAAGTTTAGCAAAGAAGTAGAAACTACTTTGCTAAAAGGAATGTTCTTCCCCACTCCCGCTCCAGGTAACTTAGAT
>NW_027855703.1:0-259 GCF_054177405.1 Leptonychotes weddellii
TCGTTAAGCGTCTACCTTCGGCTCAGGTCATGATCCCGGGGTTCTGGGATCGAGCCCCCGCATGGGGTTCCCTGCTCGGCGGGAAGCCTGCTTCTCCCTCTCCCACTCCCCCTGCTGCTCCCCCTGCTCATGTTCTCTCTCCCTCTCTCTCTGTCTCGCTCTTAAATAAATAAATAAATAAATAAATAATAAATAAAATCTTTAAAGAAAAATGATACTTTTATTCTCAACAGTTCAATTTTCTCCATTTTTATTTGTT
>NW_027855704.1:0-259 GCF_054177405.1 Leptonychotes weddellii
GATTTATTACAATGGAAAATGTGGTTATCGGATGCAGCCTATATGAAACCCCGGGCGAATAGGGCTAACCCAGCCATGCACCATATTTCTTTTGAAATGCTCACTGGCTCTGGCCCCTTTTCAGATGTTCGAGAGCAATTGGTTAACACCCCGCCTGCAGCCACAGTGCAGGTATCTGAAATCCCCCTCGCAGCCTGGGAAAAACTAAACCCCTCAGGGGAAGTGGGGCAAAGTTATATAAAAATTGTGCAAGGCCCTA
>NW_027855705.1:0-259 GCF_054177405.1 Leptonychotes weddellii
AAAAAAAAAAAAATAGGTCACCTTTTAAAAATGGTATCTATGGAAAAATATAATTTAGTTTCAAAAATGTACTTGGTACCTTTATTGTCTGAAATCATAGTTTTGTGATTTTAATTTAAAAGGGTAACAACATAAAATATTCAACATCCTCATGAATTTGTGCGCAATGAACCCAGTTTTTCATGTAGTATTTTAATATTTAGCTTTATCTTATGAGTGTTTTATCAAAATAAGCACATTTTCTTTAGTGAGTTGTTTT
>NW_027855706.1:0-259 GCF_054177405.1 Leptonychotes weddellii
AAAGAGAGAAGCTTGTTCAGCTCATGTTCTGTTTCATAGGAATGAGTCCCAGAAAATTCAGTAGATATTTCACAAGAGAACTGTCTCACTATGGTATATTTGCAGGGAAATTTGCCTTATATTGAAATCATCCTTGTTTTAATCAGAGAAAACCACCTGCCTTGTTTAAATACTTTTCCCTCTACTCCAGGAATTTAAGTAAGTCACTGGCATATTCCAGAAGCAACTGGATTCTCAACTAATCATTCAGCAGAACTTT
>NW_027855707.1:0-259 GCF_054177405.1 Leptonychotes weddellii
GGGGCGCCTGGGTGGCTCAGTTGGTTAAGCGACTGCCTTCGGCTCAGGTCATGATCCTGGAGTTCCGGGATCGAGTCCCGCATCGGGCTCCCTGCTCGGCAGGGAGTCTGCTTCTCCCTCTGACCCTCCCCCTCTCATACTCTCTCTCTCTGTCATTCTCGCTCTCAAATAAATAAATAAAATCTTTAAAAAAAAATCCTATAACATAAATGATAAGAATTCTAGGCAATATTAAGAAAGTGCCTACTATGTACCAGGA
>NW_027855708.1:0-259 GCF_054177405.1 Leptonychotes weddellii
CTTGCCTCCACCCCTGGCAGGGTGTGTGTCTGCCACAGGACTGCAAAGGACCAGCCGAGTTCACAATCAACCTTAGTTTGGAGGGCATTATGCCTCCTCATCCTTTGCACAACGAACGACTGCAGATCCCAAGGGCAAACTTGCATCCTGTTCTTTGTACAGAATGTTTTTGAGTTCTTACACCCCAGGCATCCACATACTTGCTGTTTTGCCTGGTGTTGTATGACATGCTCCAGGGTTTTTTCCTAAGAAACAGTCT
>NW_027855709.1:0-259 GCF_054177405.1 Leptonychotes weddellii
ATCGGGGTGCACGTACCCTTTCGGATCCCTACTTTTGTATCTTTGGGGTAAATACTCAGTAATGCAATTGCTGGATCATACGGTAGCTCTATTTTCAACTTTTTGAGGAACCTCCATACTGTTTTCCAGAGTGTTCAGCCTGGTTTCTAAGAACCATCATTCACCTGCCCCCCTCAACCTTCCAGTTATGTACAAACTGCTCAAAATAGTCATTTTACTGTTCTTCATGGAAAAACTTTTGGTTTCTTCCTTTTGCCTT
>NW_027855710.1:0-259 GCF_054177405.1 Leptonychotes weddellii
GCGACTGCCTTCGGCTCAGGTCATGATCCTGGAGTCCCGGGATCGAGTCCCGCATCGGGCTCCCTGCTCGGCAGGGAGTCTGCTTCTCCCTCTGACCCTCCCGACCCTCCCCCCTCTCATGCTCTCTGTCTCTCATTCTCTCTCTCAAATAAATAAATAAAATCTTAAAAATAAAAATAAAAATAAAAAATAAAAAAATCAATTAAATAAGTAAATATAGGAACATCGGACATGCCCAGCTGCATCTCCCAGATACTAA
>NW_027855711.1:0-259 GCF_054177405.1 Leptonychotes weddellii
GGCAACCTATGGAATGGGAGAAAAAATTTGCAAACCATAGATCTGAGTATACACACACACACACACACACACACACACACACACACACACAACTCAATAGCAAAAAAGTCCAATCAAAAAAAATAAAAAAAATAAAAATGGGCAAAGATCTGAATAGACATTTTTCTGAAGAATACATGCAAATGGCCAATTGGTACTCAAAATCACTAATCATTAGGTATATGCAAATCAAAACCATAATGAACTATCACCTCATACC
>NW_027855712.1:0-1975 GCF_054177405.1 Leptonychotes weddellii
CCCCCTCAAATGTATAGCTTTTGCCTTTGGTTTTCTCTCATGGTGCCATACTACTTTCAGATTCACCTATTTTGTTATATCTATAGCAACTTTGCTTCCTTTTTTATTGCTAAGTAGATTCCATTTTATGGCCATACCACCTGTTTTATATTCACTCACTAGTTGGTAGATAGTTCAATTATCTCCAGGTTTGAGTTATTATTAATAAAGTTGCTATAGATATTTGCATACAGATCTTTGTGTGTATTTATGTCTTCACTAGTTAATATCTAAGAGTGGAACTTCTGGGTCATATACATGCATGTTTAATTTTGTAAAACTGTCCAACTATTTTCTAAAGTGTCTGCCCCATTTTGCATTCTTACCAGCAATATAAGGGGTTCCAATGCCTTCACATCTTTACCAACCCTTTGTATTGTCCATTTTCTTTAATCTCACTATTTCAGTTCATATATTGTGGTATCTCTTTGTGGTTTGATTTTCTTGAGCACCTTTAGATGTGTTTATTCTTTTGTCTTTTTTTTTTTCTTAAGATTTTATTTTTATTTATTTATTTGACAGAGAGAGACACAGCGAGAGAGGGAACACAAGCAGGGGGAGTGGGAGAGGGAGAAGCAGGCTCCCTGCTTAGCAGAGAGCCTGATGTGGGGCTCGATCCCAGGACCCCGGGATCATGACCTGAGCCGAAGGCAGACGCTTAACGACTGAGCCACCCAGGCGCCCCTCTTTTGTCTTATTTTTATTGGATTGTTGGATTGTTGTCCCTTTTCTTGAATTGTAAGGTTTCTTTATACGATCTGAATATGAGACCTTTTTAGAGACATACATTCCAAATACTTCCCCGTCATCTATGGTTTTTCGTTTTCATTTTCATAGTGATATCTTCTAAGAAATCAAGCAGTTCTATTTTAATATTTTGTTCTTGTCACAGAAACAACTAGAAAAGGGACTTAAAGTCTGAATGGTTGTTCACAAATAAAGTTTAATAAATCTGCATATTAAATGGAAATTTAATAAAAAGATAAGGATTTTTTTGTGACAGCAACTCCTTCTTCCTCCTGGGGTCTGTTATATGGCCTACTACAATAGTCTTCATTGTATTCTGGACTTAAGCGACCCATGGAATATCCAAACTTTACTTGATAAGTTTAATTACTTTTGTTGCCTGGAAATTATATGAATAATGAGGAGGAGATTTGGGAGTCATATATTTTATAAGTAGTATTAATTTAATGAGTAACTGCTTTTCCCTGGGGGAATGAGACAAAATAAAAGGGTCACATAGCTGAGCCTGGAGCTCTTTTAGTTCATGAGTCAAGGAGATGTGGAGGGTCTGGAACAAAGTTTTGAGACGGTAAAGCCAGTGGACTAGGAGAAAAGCAAAAAAAAAAAGGAGAAGTAAGTTATATCAACTCAGCCATCAACTACATAAATACTGAAATCACTGAGAAATATGGCATGAGTAGTATTAATGCAACAGACAATGGGCTTGGGGTAAAATCTTCAAGGAACTGAGGGAATCCCCACAAGGAAGAAGGAGGTGCTTGGGCACAGATGTGGATGTCCAGGTGGACTGATTAACAATTCCCTGATTAACCATAATGATACTAATAAAAATCAGAGGATAGCCACATGCAGAAGAATGAAACTGGACCATTTCCTTACACCACACACAAAAATAGACTCCAAATGGTTGAAAGACCTCAATGTGAGACAGGAGTCCATCCAAATCCTAAAGGAGAACATAGGCAGCAACCTCTTTGACCTCAGCCGAAGCAACTTCTTCCTAGAAACATCGCCAAAGGCAAGGGAAGCAAGGGCAAAAATGAATTATTGGAACTTCATCAAGATAAAAAGCTTTTGCAAAGCAAAGGAAACAGTCAACAAAACCAAAAGACAACCGACAGAATGGGAGAAGATATTTGCAAATGACATATCAGATAAAGGGCTAGTATCCAAAATCTATAAAGAACGT
>NW_027855713.1:0-259 GCF_054177405.1 Leptonychotes weddellii
AACCCTCAGTTTGTTTTTCAGAGTCCATAGTCTCTCATGGTTCGTCTCCCCCTCTGATTTCTCCCCTTTCATTCTTCCCCTCCTGCTATCTTCTTCTTTTTTTTTCTTTAACATATAATGTATTATTTGCTTCAGAGGTACAGATTTGTGATTCAACAGTCTTGCACAATTCACAGTGCTCACCATAGCACATACCCTCTCCAATGTCTATCACCCAGCCACCCCATGCCTCCCACCCCCCACCACTCCAGCACCCCTC
>NW_027855714.1:0-259 GCF_054177405.1 Leptonychotes weddellii
ACGATCACACTTTCATTTCTGCCCATTCCATGGGCCAAAGCAAGTCACATGGTCAAGCCCCGGGCCAGGGGACAGGAAGTACACTCTGCCCACAGGGAGACAAAGCAAGAGTGTGGCTGTAGGGAGAGCCAATAATCCTCTCTATCCTGGGATGGGACCGAGCCCTGGTTTAGAGGTTATGTACAAGGCCCCTCTCTTTTAGGTGTCCCCTGTAAATGGAGCAGAGGGAAAGATAGTCCATCAATGTGAAAGCCCCACC
>NW_027855715.1:0-259 GCF_054177405.1 Leptonychotes weddellii
GCTTCTCCCTCTGCCTCTGCCTCTCTCTCTCTCTCTCTGACTCTCATGAATAAATAAATAAAACATTTAAAAAAAAAAAGAATTCCTCATATCAGTGAGATCATATGATACATGTCTTTCTCAGATTGACTTATTTCGCTCAGCATAATACCCTCTAGTTCCACCCACATCATTATAAATGGCAAGATATTGTTTTTTGATGGCTGCATAATATTCCATTGTATATATATACCACTTCTTCTTTAGCTGTTCAACTGTT
>NW_027855716.1:0-259 GCF_054177405.1 Leptonychotes weddellii
CCCCTCCCCAGAAGCTCTATCTTGCCATACCAAATGCTATCCTAATTTTTCTCTAAAGGGGTAACTAAAATGAATGTTACTTCCCCCTGACAACTATTTTACTGAGGATTTCATGACCCTCTGCAAAGCCACAGAATTCTGCCTTGTGGTAAAACTAGGGTCTTAAATCACTGCCCTCAGGGGGGAAAAATCCAAACCGTGCTCCGTCCCTTCCTCAGAGGTCAAGACCAGCTCCTACAACCTCAGCCCAAGTGAGGCC
>NW_027855717.1:0-259 GCF_054177405.1 Leptonychotes weddellii
GTCAAGGGGATTGTGACTAAACTTGAGGATTAAATAATATAAAATTGTTGGATTCAGTGACTGGGACTGCCTGTGTATTTCATTTTGGGGAAAGACTGAGAACTTCTTCATGTGTAAGTGTAGCTTTGTAGATGGGTGAAAATATGGAGGTGTGTTGTTAAATGGAACTTCCAATGTGGGTAAAGTGGTGTATATGGAAGCTGAGTAACTAAAATTGTGGTCTGTGCCCATTATCAGTTTATTGCCTTTGGGTTCACAT
>NW_027855718.1:0-259 GCF_054177405.1 Leptonychotes weddellii
TGGTGATGATGATGGTGATGGTGGTGACGATGGTCATGGTGATAATGATGGTGGTGATAATGGTGATGATGGTGATGATGATGGAGGTGACTAATGGTGATGATGGTGGTGATGATGACAATGTAGATAATGGTGGTGGTGGTGATGGTGATGATGGTGATGGTGGTGATGCTGATGATGATGATGATGGAGATGGTGATGATGATGGTGATGGTGGTGATGATGATGGTGGTGGTGATGATGATGATGGAGATGGTGA
>NW_027855719.1:0-259 GCF_054177405.1 Leptonychotes weddellii
CCAAACTGAAGATTCTTCTGAAAGCCAGCTTCTTCTTCAGAAATCAACAACATTACTTAATGGTAGAGAGGAAGGAGCATCAGAGTGAAATAAGATCCCGTGGATTGGAATCTTGGTGAACAAGACTGCAAGATTTTTTGAATGGGAAAAACCATTTGCAAACTTCAAAAGAGTATACTGGAACCTCACTCTCTCCACTGAATGTTCAAATTAAGCCCTTTTTTGATGATGGTACTTCATCTAGTTTTATATAAAGAAT
>NW_027855720.1:0-259 GCF_054177405.1 Leptonychotes weddellii
TTTTTTTTTTTTAAAGATTTTATTTATTTATTTGAGAGAGAGAATGAGATAGAGACAGAGAGCATGAGAGAGGGGAGGGTCAGAGGGAGAAGCAGACTCCCCGCTGAGTGGGGAGCCCGATGCGGGACTCGATCCCGGGACTCCAGGATCATGACCTGAGCCGAAGGCAGTCGCTTAACCAACTGAGCCACCCAGGCGCCCGATAAAATACTTTTCTTAGCGGAGCAGCATGTAGTGGCCACAGAGTTTCCTCAGTCAC
>NW_027855721.1:0-259 GCF_054177405.1 Leptonychotes weddellii
GAGTCTTTGGATTTTCCACATAATGTATCATGTCATCTGCGAAGAGAGAGAGTTTGACTCCTTCTTTGCCAGTTTGAATACTTTATATTTCTTTTTGTTGTCTGATTGCTGTTGCTAGGACTTCTAGTACTATGTTGAACAATAGTGGTGAGAGTGGGCATCCTTGTCGTGTTCCTGATCTTAAGGGAGAGGCTCTCAGCTTTTCCTCATTGAGGTTGATATTCGCTGTGGGTTTTTCATAGATGGATTTTATGAACTT
>NW_027855722.1:0-259 GCF_054177405.1 Leptonychotes weddellii
TCTGCCTTCGGTTCAGGTCATGATCCCAGGGTCCTGGGATCGAGCCCTGCATCGGGCTCTCTGCTCGGCGGGGAGCCTGCTTCTCCCTCTCCCTCTGCCTGCCACTCTGCCTACCTGTGCTCTCTCTCTATCTCTCTGTCAAATAAATAAATAAAAATCTTAAAAAAAAATCAACTTCCAAGTCTTAGCATAACACAGTGCATTTTGTAAGGCTCTAGCTGCCTTAGGCAGTGATTCCTCTGATGGATCTGGGCAAAGT
>NW_027855723.1:0-1975 GCF_054177405.1 Leptonychotes weddellii
AGTGGACATCCCTGCTGTGTTCCTGATCTTAGGGGGAAAGTTCTCAGTTTTTCGCCATTAAGAATTATAATCGCTGTGGGTTTTTCATAGATGGATTTTATGATATTAAGGTATGTACCCTCTACCCCTATACTCTGAAGAGTTTTGATCAAGAAAGGATGTTGTACTTTGTCAAATGCTTTTTCTGCATCTATTGAGGGTATCATTGGGTTCTTGTTCTTTCTTTTATTAATGTATTGTATCACATTGATTGATTTGTGGATGTTGAACCAATCTCGCAGCCCAGGGATAAATCCCACTTGGTCGTGGTGAATAATCCTTTTAATGTACTGTTAGATCCTATTGGCTAGTATTTTGGTGAGAATTTTTGCATCCATGTTCATCAAGGATATTGGTCTGTAATTCTCCTTTTTGATTGGGTCTTTATCTGGTTTTGTGATCAAGGTAATGGTGGCTTCATAAAACGAATTTGGAAGTTTTCCTTCCATTTCAATTTTTTGGAACAGTTTCAGAAGAATAGGTATTAATTCTTCTTGAAATGTTTGGTGTAATTCCCCTGGGAAGCCATCTGGCCCTGGGCTTTCGTTTTTTGGGAGATTTTTGATTACTGCTTCAATTAGTGGTTATAGGTCTGTTCAGGCTTTCTCTTTCTTCCTGGTTCGGTTTTGGTAGTTTATACATCTCTAGGAATGCTTCCATTGCTTCCAGATTATCTAATTTGCTGGCATAGAGTTGCTCATAATATGTTCTTATAATTGTTTGTATTTCTTTGGTGTTGGTTGTGATCTCTCCTCTTTCATTCATGATTTTGTTGATTTGGGTCATTTCTCTTTTCTTTTGATAAGTCTGGCCAGAGGTTTATCAATCTTGTTAATTCTTTCAAAGAACCAGTTCCTAGTCTCATTGATCTGTTCTACTATTTTTTGGTGTCTATTTCATTGATATCTGCTCTGATCTTTATTATTTCTCTTCTCCTTCTGGGTTTAGGCTTTATTTGCTGTTCTTTCTCAAGCTCCTTTAGGTGTAGGGTTAGCTTATGTATTTGAGACCTTTCTTGTTTCTTGAGAAAGGCTTGTATTATTATATATTTTCCTCTTAGGACCTCCTTTGCTGCATCCCAAAGATTTTGAACAGTTGTATTTTCATTTTCATTTATTTCCATGAATGTTTTGAATTCTTCTTTAATTTGCTGGTTGACCCATTCATTCTTTAGTAGGATGCTCTTTAGCCTCCATGTATTTGAGTTCTTTCCAACTTTCCTCTTGTGATTGAGTTCTAGTTTCAAAGCATAGTGGTCTGAAAATAGGCAGGGAATGATCCCAAATTTTTGGTACCAGTTTACACCTGATTTGTGACCTAGTATGTGATCTATTCTGGAGAATGTTCCATGGGCACTAGAGAAGAATGTGTATTCTGTTGCCATAGGATGGTATGTTCTGAATGTATCTGTGAAGTCCATTTGGTCCAGTGTGTCATTTAAAGTCTTTATTTCCTTGTTGATCTTTTGCTTAGATGATCTGTCCATCTCAGTGAGGGGGGTGTTAAAGTCCCCTACTATTACTGTGTTGTTGTCGATGTGTTTCTTTGCTTTTGTTAGTAATTGCCTTACATAATTGGCTGCTCCCATGTTAGGGGCATAGATATTTACAGCTGTTAGATCTTCTTGTTGGATAGACCCTTGAAGTAGGATATAATGTCCTTCCTCATCTCTTATTACAGTCTTTGGTTTAAAATCTAATTTGTCTGATATAAGGATTGCCACCCAAGCTTTCTTTTGGCGTCCGTTAGCATGGTAAATTGTTTCCCACCCCCTCACTTTCAATCTGGAGGTGTCTTTGGGTCTAAAACAAGTCTCCTGCAGACAGCATATCGATGGGCCTTGTTTTTTTATCCAATCTGACAGCCTGTGTCTTTTGATTGGGGCATTTAGCCCATTTACATTCAGGGTAACTATTGACAGATAGGAATTTAGTGC
>NW_027855724.1:0-259 GCF_054177405.1 Leptonychotes weddellii
AGCTGGTAGGAAATGGAGAAAGCCAATAAGAAAAATTGATATTCTCCTAATAAACATAGCCCAAAGTCAGCTTTCTTCTTTTCTGCGTTAGCACCGGACTGTGGAAGGCCAGGGAGTAGGAACAAGAAAAGTAACCTTCTCCTGGCAGATGAGTATCTGTAAGCTGGGAATTGTATAGATTAGAGAACATGGAGATCAAAGTTTCTGTCCTTGAGGACAGAGGGGAAAATAGAAAATTCAAATTCTGAGATTAAATAGA
>NW_027855725.1:0-259 GCF_054177405.1 Leptonychotes weddellii
AACTTGAAAGAAGGTTGCTCAGCAGGACAGGAAGTGAATTATCCTATGACTGACTATGCCGATATCAGAGTTCACTATTATCTAAAATCATTCCCCTGCCAATCTCATTGTAGTAGTAAAATACTAGCAAATTGAGAAAAATTAAGTGAGCTAATATGGCAGAATAACAAAATTTTAAAATGTATAATCAATTTTTTTTAAATCATCATCAATTCAAAATGCTTTTATTTATAAAGGTTTTCCAGGGGTGCCTGGGTGG
>NW_027855726.1:0-259 GCF_054177405.1 Leptonychotes weddellii
TTATCATTAAAACCATTGTCTAAGGTGGTGCCGAGAAAGCCGATGACGGCGGTTTTAGTCATTTATAACCTTTATAATTAATGTATGTCAGAGTTAAGTTTCATAGTTTATTAAATAATAATAGAAATACAGTGAAACCTATAGGTACTAGTATGCTAAATGCGTAAGCTTTAGTATGTTTGACTGTCCACACCTTAGTAAATAGTAGCTGAAACACTTTGACTATTACTGTTGTCGTTATAGCCACATCAATAATTAG
>NW_027855727.1:0-259 GCF_054177405.1 Leptonychotes weddellii
TGCCATTGGTATTTTGATCAGGATGGCATTCAAGGTATAGATTGTTCTGGGCAGCATAGACATTGTAACAATGTTTATTCTTCTGATCTGTGAGCATGGAATGTTTTTCCATCTTTTTGTGTCTTCTTTAATTTCTTTCACAACCAAGTGGGATTTATCCCTGGGATGAAAGTGTGGTTCAACATTCGCAAATCACTGTAATAGAACACATTAATAAGAGGAGAGAGAAGAACCATATGGTTCTCTCAACTGATGCAGA
>NW_027855728.1:0-259 GCF_054177405.1 Leptonychotes weddellii
TTCCATCTTGCCATTCTCTCTTGCTTCGTTCTTCTACAGAAGAATGTTCGGGCATTTCCAAAGGTCCCCTGGATTGGGGAAAGGGTGGACTTGGCTATTATCCACGTGGGCAGAATGGTACAGACAGAGCTCCAGGATTTTAACCCCGATTCTGTTCTCCAAAACCAAGCAGATTCTGAATGTCCTATCAATTATTTTCAGGTTTCAAGGATTACATTGAAATACAAGAGGTAGCGCATTAAGTGCTTTTGCGATGTTT
>NW_027855729.1:0-259 GCF_054177405.1 Leptonychotes weddellii
TGGAACACTACATCAAAAACTAATGATGTATGGTGATTAACATAACAATAAAATTTTTTAAAAAAGGGCCTGAGGACATTGGGTGTGGGAGGACGTCCAGGAGCAGGTGGCTGCCCGAGGCTGGAGTTCAAGGTCAGATGAAGGAGACCTGCGCTGTTGGTAGTTGAACCACAGGAATTGAGGAAAGAAAGGCTCCAGGTTTCAGGGAGTGTTCGCAGGAGGAGGAGGAGCAAGGCAGACTCAGGCCACCTGTGGAGGT
>NW_027855730.1:0-259 GCF_054177405.1 Leptonychotes weddellii
TGGGACTGGATCCCAGGCCCCTGGGATCAAGACCTGAGCCGAAGGCAGATGCTCAACCGACTGAGCCACCCAGGCGTCCCTCTTTTTTTTTTATTAAAAAAAAATTTAAAAGTAGGCTGCATGCACCCGATGTTTATAGCAGCAATGTCCACAACAGCCAAACTGTGGAAAGAGCCAAGATGTCCATTGACAGATGAATAGATAAAGAAGATGTGGTATATATACACAATGGAATATTATGCAGCCATCAAAAGCAATG
>NW_027855731.1:0-259 GCF_054177405.1 Leptonychotes weddellii
CTCTCAAATAAGTAAAGGAAATCTTTAAAAAAAAAAAACCTGTACAGGAAAAGGACCGAGCTTCCAGGTAGGGAGAGCTGTCTGTCAAGTACAGCTATGTGCCAAGGACTGTCCTTGGGCACAGCCATGAACAAGTCTGAAAGAAATCCCTACCATCAGGGAGCTTACGTTCTAGTGGTGGGAGGCAGATAAACAAAATATTTTATGGAGAGGGGGCTTTAGCTAGGATTGGAGAAGACTTTTCCTTTTCAAGCAAACT
>NW_027855732.1:0-259 GCF_054177405.1 Leptonychotes weddellii
GCATTCTGCTGGAGCCCTTGAGTGTAAGTCCGCACACGGGGGCAGGGCCGGGGCGGGGCACAGGTGGATGCAGTGCTGGGTAACTTTCTCTTGTATCTATCCCCTCAAACCCAAGCCACGAAGCAACCTCCATCATTTAGTTAATGCTTATCCCGGGCATGCTGCAGGTTGGAAAGAGTCCATTAGGATCATTACTGACCGCACCACTACCTGCTCAGAAGGGAGGGGCTTCTATCCAAGAAAGAGACTGCGCCCCAGA
>NW_027855733.1:0-259 GCF_054177405.1 Leptonychotes weddellii
TATCTATCTATCATCTATACACACATAAACACACAGTGAATTATTACTGAGCCATCAAAAAGAATGAAATCTTGCCATTTGCAATGGCATGGATGGAACTAGAAGGTATCATGTTAAGCAAAATAAGTCAGTTAGAAAGAGACAAATACCATATGATTTCATTTATATGTGGAATTTAAGAAACAAAACATGAACATAGGGGAAGGGAAGGAAAAAATAAAACAACATGAACACAGGGGCGCCTGGGTGGCTCAGTCGT
>NW_027855734.1:0-1975 GCF_054177405.1 Leptonychotes weddellii
TCAGTAGGCTGGAGAACAGTTCATCTCCCTGCAGAAGAACCACACAGCTGAGCACTGTGAACATTATCCAAATCATTGTCAACATGAACATCCATGACTATAGAAACAAATGCTTAGTATTACAAGCCACTGAGTTTTTGACTGGTTTGTTAGAATAGTGTGTAAAATCTGACTAATACAGTTTTTTTTTAAAGATTTTTTATTGATTTATCTGAGAGAGAGAATGGGAGACAGAGAGCATGAGAGGGGGAGGATCAGAGGGAGAAGCAGACTCCCCGCCGAGCAGGGAGCCCGATGCGGGACTCGATCCCAGGACTCCAGGATCATGACCTGAGCCGAAGGCAGTCGCTTAACCAACTGAGCCACCCAGGCGCCCCTGACTAATACAGTTTTTACACATCTTTGCATAGAGATTGACAGGTTTTATTAAAACATGGCATAAAAATGAATACTTGGAAATCCATTATAAGAAGATACAAAACAATGTTTTAAAAAATAAATATTTGAATTAAAAGTGTAAAATTTGGGAGAGGGGCAGGGAGGCTCCTCTGCCCCCTGACTGACTCCCTTTCCCCCAGATGATTACACCTGAGGAGTGTGGGGTGTGGCATCAGCCAGGTTTCGTGCAGCAAAAGAGAAGCCACTCTAGGTATTCCAAGCAGGAACGTTTCAAATTCCTAGAGTTTGACTCCAAACCATAACCTTTCAAAACCTTTCCAAGTCTAGGGAGTGTGATAAGAAGGAGAACAGAGGCTAGAAATGGGTGATTCCCTGGTGCTGCCCCGGAAGCCAGAGCATGTTACCACTGAAGGTACACGCTGCCTAACCATGTGGTCCTCGGGCCTGTCTGGGAAGCCCGGGCGCGAGGTGCCAGATGCTGCAGCCTCTGAAGCCCCTCTCCTGGTGATCCTCCGGTCCTCGCCTTGTCCGCTCTGCCTGCAGCTGCTGATCGGTAGGATCAAATCCTCCCCTTCTGACCTCCAAATTCCAGTGAGGCTGCCTTGTTGAGCACCTCGAAGGGAAGCTGTAGAGGAAAAAAAGGGGAGATGTGCTTCCAGAAGGGATGCCAATGATGGGTGGCCGGCTCTCGGAGCTCTGCTGGCCAGAGGATGGACCCAGAAGACACTTGAATGTGCTTCCAAGTATTATCAGCAGGTCTGGGATCATAGCCTGAAACTTTATTGAGTTATATGGTAAACAGAAAATGAGGAAATTACATTAAATTTATAGCAATCATTTGACAAATAAATGAAAAACGTTTTTGACACACACAAAAACATTAAGCGTGAATATACCATTCTTTTCCCTCAACATCTTATTCTTTTCCCTCAACATCTTCCCAGTGGCCTGCAGCATCATCTACATCACTGTGAACTTCTTATAAACACAAAATTGCGGGTCACCTTAGACCTTGAGATGGGAATCTGCACTTTAACAAGTTACCAGGTTTAGAGAATGTTTACTTCAGCTGAAAAGATTTTTTTTCCAATGAAGCCATTTAAGACAATTTCTATTTAAAGCTGTATGTTGAAACCACATTCAGCTCTATTTTGAGTTGACACAAAACTAGATTTGAAAACACTTTTACAATAGTAAAATCTAAAAACACTTATCTGCCAATGACATGATTAAATACTTCGTTTTTATTTAATTTAACTTAATTTTATTTTATATAATTTTATTTTATACTTATTTTATTTCCAGTATAGTTAGCATACAGTGTCATATTAGTTTCCGGTGTACAATACAGAGATTCAACAATTTCATACATCACCCTGTGCTCATCCCGACAAGCACACTCCTTAATCCCCATCACCTCTTTCACCTATCCCCACCCCCACCCCCCACCCGCCTGGTAACCATCGGTTTGTTCTCTATAGTTAAGAGTCTGTTTCTTTGGCGCCTGGGTGGCTCAGTTGGTTAAGCGACTGCCTTCGGCTCAGGTCATGATCCTGGAGTCCCGGGATCGAGTCCC
>NW_027855735.1:0-259 GCF_054177405.1 Leptonychotes weddellii
CATACATTTGCAGCAGATAGGCTATTTGGATTTCAAGAAGCATTTTCCAAAAAAATATTGTCATCCTCGTATCTAGGTTCCTGGGTCTGTCAGGGAATGTGGACTAGCTTACCAACTGTTTAATGAATCCTCCCCATCTCTTCTTTGATTAAAAAAAAAAAAAAAAATTCCTGGTACACTGAATTCCTTTCTCTACATATTTACATCCATCTCAAGGACTTAGGTCCTTATGTAGGTTAGTTTTTTTGTGTTTTTTTTT
>NW_027855736.1:0-259 GCF_054177405.1 Leptonychotes weddellii
TGGAAAAATATTTAATAAGTTTGCAAAGTTGATAAATTAGGCTACAAAATAGGTTCAATGTAAGACATTTATTTTGAAATGAAAATTTATATATATGCATACATGCACGCATAAATATACATATAGAAACCTTCAGTTCTATTCCTTTGTTAATATCTTAGTGATATAATTACAAGTGCTTTAAATTTCTTCTTTGCATTTTATATTTTTTGTACTATCTACAGTGAAATATATTGGTTTTTATTTGAAGAACAAATAC
>NW_027855737.1:0-259 GCF_054177405.1 Leptonychotes weddellii
ACTGAGCCACCCAGGCGCCCCGGGAAGACTATTTTAAAATTTTTCTTTAGGGGCACCTGAGTGGCTCAGTCAGTTAAGCGTCTGCCTTTGGCTCAGGTCATGATCCCAGGGTCCTGGGATCGAGCCCCGCATCGGGCTCCCTGCTCAGCGGGGAGCCTGCTTCTCCCTCTCCCGCTCCCCCTGCCTGTTCTCTCTTTCTGTCAAATAAAAATCAATCAATAAATAAATAAATAAAATTCTTCTTTAAAATACATAAATC
>NW_027855738.1:0-259 GCF_054177405.1 Leptonychotes weddellii
AACTCTCTGAACAGAAAAGCAACCACTTTCTGGAAGGTACGATGTGAGGAGAAGTGAATCCGAGGTGATATTCGGGAGGATAGACTGTGGGGGAGGGGGCCTCTGCCGACAGATTCTGGCAAGTGATAGAGCCGCGGAGCACAAAATCGGAACTTTTAGAAGTCGGCTCCGCTGAGGGACATTGCTCCAGTGGCTAAGCAGGGGGTGGAACGCTCGCTGGGACAGTGTGGTCTCAGGACCCTCAGGGTCACAGAAAGAC
>NW_027855739.1:0-259 GCF_054177405.1 Leptonychotes weddellii
GAGCAGGGAGCCCGATGTAGGGCTCGATCCCAGGACCCTGGGACCATGACCTGAGCAGATGGCAGATGCTTAATGACTGAGCCACCCAGGCGCCCCCGTTGAGGATTTTTGCATCTATATTCATGAGAGATATTGGCTTATAGTTCCTCTTTTTAAATTGTGTCTTTATCTGGTTTCGGTATCAGGGTGATACTGGCCTTGTAGAATGAATTTGGAAGTTTTCCTTTGTCTTGTGTTTTGGAATAGTTTGAGAAGAATA
>NW_027855740.1:0-259 GCF_054177405.1 Leptonychotes weddellii
CAAGCCAGGCCAACTCCAATCCCGAGGCATATGTTATTTGTAAAAAAAATAAAATCGATAAGCTGCAATTTATTAAAATGAAAATCTTATGATCTCTGACAGGAAAACCTCAAAAATAAACAGCAAGCTCCAGACTCAGAAAATCTTGAAAAAAAGGATCTCTTTCCAAAAGATACATGTGAAAAACAATTGTGTTCTAAATATACAAAGAACACTTGAAATCAACAATGAAGAAAATAACTTAATTAAGAAAACAGAC
>NW_027855741.1:0-259 GCF_054177405.1 Leptonychotes weddellii
ACAAACAAACAAATAAAATTCTTGCAATTAAACTGCCAAGTATACAGAGGATTTTCAGGTATTACAAAACAGTTCTTTTGTATTCTCCTGAGCCATCCTCCCCCTCCCCCATTCATACAGAGCCCACCTCGGCCAACTTCAGAGAAACTCCTTTCTGGTCTCATCCCTACATGGTGCCCTCAGATTTTATTCTTCCTCTGCCCAGCTTAGAGGGTCCTACTCCTCTCTCCTCATGGCCGCTGCCCCAGGCTGCCATTAA
>NW_027855742.1:0-259 GCF_054177405.1 Leptonychotes weddellii
CAGATGCTGGACTTAGCAGAGAAAAATTTTAAGTCAGCTGTTATAAATTTGTTCAAAGAACCAAAGGAAACCATGTCTAAATAACTAAAAGAAATTAGGACAACTCTTACCAAACAGTGACTATTGATACAAAAATAGATAATTTTATATAATATGTGTGTGTATAATGTATGTATATATATTCTAGTTTTTTTTTTTTTTGCAATTTTTTTTTATTCTTATGTTAATCCCCATACATTACATCATTAGTTCTAGATGA
>NW_027855743.1:0-259 GCF_054177405.1 Leptonychotes weddellii
TGAAGAGGAATTTTCTGAAAGACATGAAAACAGGAAAAAGTACCACCTTTGATTCAAAGCAGAATGTTTCAAGAATGGACTAGCATATGCATTTCATTCTGCTGCACCCACATATGAAAAATTAGAAGAAACAAAAAGATAAGAATAAATCTGTAACAGCATTGAAATACTGGAAAGGTTTTCACTGGCCGGCCACCGTTTGTACGAATTGGATAAAATGCACAGGAGGATCACAGAGGGAGAATGCAAGATCACAATT
>NW_027855744.1:0-259 GCF_054177405.1 Leptonychotes weddellii
GCGCCTGGGTGGCTCAGTTGGTTAAGCGACTGCCTTCGGCTCAGGTCATGATCCTGGAGTTCCCAGGATCGAGTCCCGCATCGGGCTCCCTGCTCAGCAGGGAGTCTGCTTCTCCCTCTGACCCTCCCCCCTCTCATGCTCTCTCTATCTCATTCTCTCTCTCAAATAAATAAATAAAATCTTTAAAAAAAAAAAAAAAGAAAGAAACCCAAGAGATTTCACATTTAAAAAATCCAGGTTTCCAGCTACTCTTGCAAAA
>NW_027855745.1:0-1975 GCF_054177405.1 Leptonychotes weddellii
AAAATAAAAATAACAATGCATTAAAAAAAAAAAACCTTGAAATCGAGGGACGCCTGGGTGGCTCAGTCGGTTAAGCGTCTGCCTTCGGCTCAGGTCATGATCCCAGGGTCCTGGGATCGAGCCCCACGTCGGGCTCCCTGCTCAGTGGGGAGCCTGCTTCTCCCTCTGCCTGCCGCTCCCCCTGCTTGTGCTCTCTCTCTGGCAAATAAATAAATAAAATCATTAAAAAAAAGAACTTGAAATCGCCAAAGGACAGACCAGAATATAGACTAGGCTCTAAGAGCTACAGGCAGTACAGTCCCCAATATACTCTTAGGACTCCTGGTAATTCAAAGCATCATATGCTACTCGCTGGGAGAGCCGGATGGACACTGCAGAAGTCTGTGTAGGATTCTAGAACAACACCAGAAGGACTGGGGTCTTAAAAAGCAACTATGTAAAGAAACCAGTGAGGGTTAATCTGAGAAGAAAGTATGAATTCTCCCCTATTCACTTACATTTTTAAAAAGTGAAAGCACCCCTTCCCAAGAGATCAGAAATGCTGAGTCAACACCTTAGGTGCTGGCTGCCAACCCCTGCAGACAGAAGTGGAGGGAAGCCACTGGGGCACAAGACTCCTCTCTTGCAAACTAAGTTCGACACTATTTCTTCTTCCATTTTTCCTCATTGGTGAGGAGAAATGAGGGCAAGGTCCCCAGCACAACGTTTCCCAAGGATCCCATCCCATCAACCAATACGTCACTCTTCCATTGTCACGATATATAGTAAGGAATGAAACACCCACTAGCAAAGAACAGCGCCATTTTTGAAAGAAAATAAATTGTCCACGAGGACATTCTAATTGAGAGGTCAATTCTGTGGGGTTGTGAAGGGAGCGCAGGGCTTGCCACACGGTGAGCTGTGTCACCCAGGGACCACCTACCTGGCCTCGCGGTGTCAGGTTCCTTACCTGAGCAATGGGGATAATAATCCCCATCACAGGATTATTGTGGGGATTACATGAGATTATACACGTGAAGCACTTGGCATTATATCCAGCTTATAATAGAGTCCAAGATGGTTTTTTTTTAAATTCTGGGCTCTGCTGAGGGTCACTCCTGACTCAGTCCACCCAGTGATTTCCACAGAGCTCAGCAAACCTGGGTAGGGACAAGTAAAAAGTGTCTGCTCAGTGGCTGACGGCTCGCTGTGACATTAGGAGCCTCCTAGTCTGAACACCTTACTGGCTTCTGAACACCCAAATCCTGAGGAACATAGCCAATTGTATTTTACTTTCCTTTTAAAATTTGATATATGATCTTCATAAAACAAAGCATATAAATCTTAAGTACACAACTCAATGAATTTTTACCATATGTACACCCTTATTATTGTGATCCAGATCATTACGGAACATTTCCATTACCCTAGGTTTCCCCCCTGCCCATTGCAGATAATACCCCTCTACCTCCAGAGATAACCACTCTTCTGGCTTCCATCATCTCAGATTTGGTTCGCTTATACTCGAAGAATTTGTTTTTAAAAGAGAGAAATGAAAGCACTCATGCTTTTATTTTTTTATTATTTATTTTAGAGAGAGAGAGCATTCGGCAGGGGCAGAGGGAGAGAATCTCAAGCAGACTCCTCCTTGAGCACAGAGCTCAACAGAGGGCTCTATCCTCAGACCCTGAGATCATGACCTGAGCCAAAAATCAAGAGTCGGACACTTAACCAACTGAGCCACCCAGGCGCCCCAGCACTCATGCTTTTAAATCACCTGCCACCACCACCCAGAACAATTTTTTTTTTTTTTAAGATTTTTTATTTATTTGCGAGAGAGAGAATGAGAGACAGAGAGCATGAGAGGGAGGAGGGTCAGAGGGAGAAGCAGACTCCCTGCTGAGCAGGGAGCCTGATGTGGGACTCGATCCCGGGACTCCAGGATCATGACCTGAGCCGAAGGCAGTCGCTTAACCAACTGAGCCACCCAGGTGCC
>NW_027855746.1:0-259 GCF_054177405.1 Leptonychotes weddellii
CCAATGTGACGAAACCAGAGAAAATATTTTACCATAAGAGATGCTAGGGATTCCTTACTCTATCTCACGGGTGGTGGTCATGGTGGTGATGATTGGTTATGATTATATTTGTTTCACTCAAAGTACCAGCAGCTTAAACAAAAGAAAGCATATTTCTCTCTCTCTTGCATAAGCAAAGACAGAAGATAAGCAGTAAGGAGCTTGAATAATGTCATCATGAAAATTAGATACCCAGGTCTCTCTATTTTGTTGTTATTCT
>NW_027855747.1:0-259 GCF_054177405.1 Leptonychotes weddellii
TGCACATTATCACTCACCATCCTGAAACCCCACCAGGACAGGGTGCTCTCAGCAGGATGACCATTTCAAGACCCATCTTCCAGCAGGACAGAGTGAGGTGCCTGGTCAGGGCAGGAGAGGGTAGGACACCTGACACATTCCCATATGAGTTTACCCACTGAAAGGGGTCATTTGAGACCCTCCCAATCTCCTTCTTTCACCCAGTCCAGGCAGGGCTGGCTCTGGACAAAAAGCTCTGATCACCTTCCATCTTAGTATG
>NW_027855748.1:0-259 GCF_054177405.1 Leptonychotes weddellii
GAGCTATGAAGGAATAATTTTTATAAAAAAGCACCACAATTTGGAATAAAATTGGTCAGAAATGAAGGATAGTATAATATAAACAAAACTAAATACTGTGAAAATGCAAAGTATTTTAATTGAAATAAACCTATGATCTTTACCAAGAGGGATGAAAGTCTCCTGCTGCCCCCAGTGTGAGAGTCTTTAATATTTCTGCTCTTACATGGAGAAACACTGATAGACAAATAATGGAATGTATCACTAATGTGGATCTCTA
>NW_027855749.1:0-259 GCF_054177405.1 Leptonychotes weddellii
AAAAAGAAACACATCAAAGATGGCAGGTAAAAGGCTAAAGCATCTCCATTTTTGAGAGAAGCAGGTAGTAGAGTTCTAAGAGCAAATATCACTTCGAGATCCTGATTTCAGTTCCTTTGGATAAATACCCAGAAATGGAATTGTTGGATCATATGCTAACTCTTTTTTAAAATTTTTTGAGAGGTGGAGCGGAGCAAGATGGCAGAGGAGTAGAAGACCTGGATTTCATCTCCTCTCAGGAATTCAGCTGGATAGGGAT
>NW_027855750.1:0-259 GCF_054177405.1 Leptonychotes weddellii
ATTGAGGAGGGCACATTCTGCATGGAGCACTGGGTGTTATTCACAAACAATGAATCATGTAACACTTCATCTAAAACTAATGATGTAATGTATGGGGATTAACATAAGAATAAAAAAATAAAAACAAAAAGTTTCTTAGAAATACATATTTTCATATGTATGTAAAAAATATCTTCACACTTCTGAAAATTTTGATTTTGAATGGAATCACATTAAATTAAGCCTCTCAATTGCTGTTTTATTCTGGGTTACTTGTGCC
>NW_027855751.1:0-259 GCF_054177405.1 Leptonychotes weddellii
CTTGAACTTTGTAAGATCGGCTATTTTGCTTATTATCTACTTTCATGAACTTTACTCAAATGGCCTGCCGTTGGCCCTTTATCTTTTTGTGACAGTTGCGTTTCCCTCTTCAAAGATGATCCCATTTTCCTGATTCTTGATGAGCGCCAGTTTTTTTTTTTTTTTTAAGATTTTATTTATTGATTTGAGGGAGAGGGAGAGAGAGCATGAGCAGGGAGGAGAGGGAGAAGCAGGTTCTCTGCAAGCAGGGAGCCCAACA
>NW_027855752.1:0-259 GCF_054177405.1 Leptonychotes weddellii
CATTGCTGCTATAAACATTGAGGTGCACGTAACTCTTTAGATCACTACATTTGTATCCTTGGGGTAAATACACAGTAGTGCAATTGCTGGGCTGTACAGTAACTCTATTTTCAAATTTTGAGGAACCTCCATACTGTTTTCCAGAGTGGCTGCACCAGCTTGCATTCCCAACAGTGTAGGAGGGTTCCCCTTTCTCTGCTTCCCTGCCAAAATCTGTCATTTCCTGACTTGTTAATTTTAGCCATTCTGACTGGTGTGA
>NW_027855753.1:0-259 GCF_054177405.1 Leptonychotes weddellii
GAAAGAACCAGCCCCTGCTGAAAAGGCTGTGACCGAGGAGGAGCTTCAGGGTGGATGGACTGAGCCAGTTCCTGAGTTTACTGCACTTCAACCTTAGGTTGCCGACTGGTCTGAAGGTGGGCAGTTCCCCTCTGTTGCGCGGGGGCCCTGCCCAACACCATCTGCAGACCCCACTGCTTGTGCTCTGGAGGGGGAGGAATGGCCACCGAGGAGCTTCAGCTGTTCTCCCACAGATTCTTCAACAGAAAATGGAAATAAA
>NW_027855754.1:0-259 GCF_054177405.1 Leptonychotes weddellii
AAGAATGTAATATTTTTAGGGTAATTAATTCTTGCCTTTTTGAAAGGCACCTGGCATTTTTAGGAAGGGAGTACCTATAAAAGAGCAAAAGTGCCTCCAAGTGGCCAAAGTCTAAATTACATTTTAATGAAAATAAGATCCACATTAAAAAAATGAGCAGAGAGGAAAGAATTTTTGGAGTCTAGGATTTTTTTTTTTTTAATTGCAGATATTGGGAGCTGCGATTTGAAAAAGAGATATGGATGCAATGAGATGTTTC
>NW_027855755.1:0-259 GCF_054177405.1 Leptonychotes weddellii
TGGCAAAGATGATCCTACTTTCTTATTCAGCAGAGGCTCCACAGAAGATGCTTCCTTCTGACCCATGAATAGTAATGCCCAGCATTTGATTCTCTGAATCAGATGGGCAATGGGTTGAGAAACCTCCACATTCTATCTTGCTGCTATCTGGGTCCCCAGAGGTCTAGTTATGGCAGTTTAGAGCAGACTTAATGGTCTATCTTGTTCCCCACACAGGCTCTAATAAGAGAAAGAGACATTTTTGCATATGCTTGATCCC
>NW_027855756.1:0-13272 GCF_054177405.1 Leptonychotes weddellii
AAAAGAATGAAAGTGGACCACTTCTTATACCATACACAAAAATAAATTCAAAATGGTTTAAAGACCTAAATGTGAGACCTGAAGCCATTAAAATCCTAGAAGAGAGGGACACCTGGGTGGCTCAGATGGTTGAGCATCTGCCTTCGGCTCAGGTCGTGATCCCAGGGTCCTGGGATCGAGTCCCGCATCAGGCTCCCTGCTCCTTGGGAGCCTGCTTCTCTCTCTGTCTCTCTCTCTCTCTCTCTGTGTCTCTCATGAATAAATAAATAAAATCTTTAAAAAAAAAAAAAAAAATCCTAGAAGAGAGCACAGGCAATAACATCTCTTGACATGAGCCATAGCAACGTTTTTCTAGATGTGTCTCCCGAGATATGGGAAATAAAAGCAAAAATAAACTACTGGGACTATATCAAAATAAAAGGAAACAATCAACAGACCACCAGGTGCCTGCCTTCCAAATTATAATTTTTTGTCTAGGACTTGCCTCTTCCCCAATGATTAACCCCAGAGAACCACCCTTTTCAGGGGGACCCTGTTCCTTACCCATTGGGGTGAGACCTTATCCTGACACTTCAATAGGTCAACAAGTTACAAAAGAGCAACAGAAGGCCACGGGAGAGCTGCACACACAGTAGAATGGAGCCCCCCTCGTATCAGTCTCCTCATTCACCTCCACATGTGTCCTTCCCCCTGCAGAGGAAAATGCACATGTCCCAGCTCTAGAGAAGAAAGCCAGTGAGGAGGGGGTGGGCCATTCTAAAACCTGGCCGATTCAACTCAATTCTTGGCATTCTTTTCTCTGTCACAGCTACTTTTTTTTTTTTTAAAGATTTTATTTATTTATTTGACAGAGAGATAGACAGAAGAGCACAAGCAGAGGGAGTGGCAGAGGGATAGGGAGAAGCAGGCTCTGCACTGAGCAGGGAACCCGATGCAGGACTCGATCCCAGGACCCTGAGATCATGACCTGAGCCGAAGGCAGACACTTAACCATCTGAGCCACCCAGGCGCCCCTATCACAGCTACTTTTCTACACATAGAGGAAAGACCCCACACAGGGAGGGAAGATTCACTGATTTTAAAGAGTAAGCAGTATGGATAGGAAATGTATTTGTTTCCTGTGGCTGACATAAATTACCACAAACTTGGTAAACTAAAACAACAGAAATGTATTCTCTCATGGTTCTGAAGGCCAGAAGTACACTCCCTCCAAAGGCTCTGGGAGAGACTCCCTTCTTATCTTACAGCTTCTGGTGGCTCCCGGTGTTCTTTGGCTCGTGGCTGTGTCACTCCAGTCTCTTATGAGGAAGGAGTGGGCCTCACCAGGCTGTCCCACAGCTCTGCTACTAACTTTAATAGTAAAAGAAGTAAAGATTTCTGGCTCTGTTAGGTCTTCATTCCTTCATGTCCACAACTGGCTGAAATCCTTGGATGGAACATGCCTTTCTAAATTGCCACTGTCTCCCCTCCTCCCTTTTGTCTGTCTTAGACTTGCTTCTTCCCCAGTGATTAACCCCAGAAGACCACCCTTTTTAGGGGGACCCGGCCCCCTTCATGGAAGTGAGACCTTATCCTGACACATTAATAGGGCAACAAGTCACAAATTGCCACTATCTCCCGTTCCCCTTTTTGAATGTTTGGACTTTACTGGCATTTGAGTTTGCAACCACTACTTCAACCCATTCTAGTAGTCAAACAAATAAGAAAATACATTCATTTATGCATCCAACAAGTATTTATTGCACATGTATTTTGTGCAAGCCATTGTTTCATGCTCAAGAGATAGATACAAGTGTGGTAGAGTATATTCTTTGCTCACAATTATTTATTCCCTTCTTGAGCATGGCTTCCTAGCAATAGAAGAATACATTCATGCCCCTTTCCTGTGGCTTAGCAGAGCCGCCCAACAGAGTAGTGGGAGTATACTTTGGCCTTGGCCTGTGACTCGCTTTGGCCAGTGGGATGCAGGTGGTTGTGACAAGCATGCAGGCTTTAAATGTGCCTGCATAGTTTGGTTTCTGTCTTGTGTTTCTGCACTTCAGCCTAAGTCCAGAAATGAGAGATGCTAGAGCTGACTTACTATGAATACAATAGGTGCACAGTAACTACTTATCAAATGGATAGAAATGGGAAGAAAATAATAAAACCTACCCTCATGTATCTTCCACTTAGTTTTAACAATTTGGGTATGAAAATATTCTATTTCCAGGGTTTCTTGCCTCAACTGCAGATTGAGAGGTATAATTGTATTCTTGCCTGGTGGAGGAGAGAAGGTGATCCAGGCACATAATAGTAACTCAGTGAATTTCTTCCTTCTCCTCTCCTAGACTATCCCATACCCCAGTTTGGCCAAAACCCAGCAAACTTCTCAGCCTGCATGGCCTCTGAAGCCTTCACAGAGATGGAGAACTCATCTGAAAGGGGCATCTTTCCATCTTCATGGTTCTAGAACCTGCAGATGACCTCCTGGTGGGTCTGATCTCTGAGCCCTATCTTGTCTCAGGAATGGGGCACTGGGGGCTGGGTCCCAAAGCAGCTGAGCAGCCCTTCCCCTATGCAACCTGGGGCCACTGAAGGCTTCTCTCCTTCCTGCCTTCCTTCCTCTGCCACCTTCTCAGGTCCAGAAGTCTCTAAACCAAGCTGCTCCCCTCCTTCCCACTCTCCCTCCTGTGGGTTTCTGGTCACCACCATTCCATCCCTGGGCAGACAATGGGGCAGAAGGGCACTGTAGATTCAAAGCAGAGACCAACATCCCTTTTCAAGGCTGAGGTTAACAATTTGGTTGATCCCTTTGCATAATCATTGGGCACTCCCTCTGAATGTTCTTGGGCTCCAGAAAGCTCTTATAAGGGGGTCTGTGGCTTACCTCCTGCTCCTTGCCACTCACTGTGTGGGAGCATCTTGAATCTTTCCCTGGAGGCATATGACAGGTCTTGCTGAAACATTACCCAGAGCAACAATCATATGGGGGCAAAGGAGGAATGTCTAGTTCAATGCTGGCTCTCAGACTGGTAATCAAGCATCCAATTTAGACTGGTGGAGTTCTTTCTTTTTCTTTTTTTTTAGAGAGAGAGTGAGAGAATGAGTGTGAGAGTGGGGGGAGTGGCAGAGAGACCATCTTAAGCAGGTTCCACATCAGCTCAACGTGGGGCTCAATCTCACAACCCTGAGATCATGACCTGAGCTGAAATCAGGAGTTGGACACAGGCAGCTTCACATATTCTCACTACCCATCCTCCAGGAATCCCCAAATTCCACTCTGACCTGCGGTGAGATGGGAGGCTATGATCAGCCCAGAGCAAAAAAAAGGCAGAATTATCTAGAGGCTGGACCTTCTCCCAGCCCATTCCCATGCCAGGCCCTGAAGAGCCTTAGCCCTACTCAGAGTAGGGTAGAGAAGGCTTAAGTGCATAACCCTGCCTTATGCCTATAGGAAATCCTAGGGAAAGACAAGGTATTTGGTGCTAAGGTGGCCTCTAAAACATCTTGGGAGAAGGCAGATTATTTCCCCCTCTTCTGAGGTTGATGTACAATTCTGCCCTCACTTTAATCCCTGGGAAGCAACATGGGGCACAGAAGAGAGCTTAGAGTGACATCAGCAACATAGTCCAATACAATGTCCCTCATTGATATCTACCCCTGACGAACAACAACAACTTGACATCCATCCACATATGAAAGTGCCTTTATGGGAGCTGTGGGGTCCAGCACCATATGCAAGGGACCCAAGAGAAGTCTCACACACCCGTGTGTCAAGTTATAGACCTCAGTGACACCTGTGAGCCTGTAATGGCCCATGAATCAGCTCTAGCCCCCATCAGCCAAGGTCCAGGAACACCTGGAGATCACTGTCTTAGACAATCACTCTTATAGAAGAGAGTCTTCGTATAAGACCAGGTTTCCAGAGGAGAAGTTCTGTGTGTGTTTGGACACATCAGAGAAGGTAAGAGGAACAGTTTGACTTTGCCCATATCACCTGTCCCCTAAGATGCACATCTCAGTGCCAAGAAATCACCTTCTCAGCCCATGATTTCTCCAGCAGGGTAGAAAGTGAGAGCATGTGAGTAAGCACCTGGCTTCCCTAGCTGTTTAGGACTCTGCCAAAGAGGCTCATTTCTCTCTCACCCCATCCAGGGTGCTGACTCATGAGCTGCATGACTGGGGCTGGGAGAGCAGCAAATAGGACTCCTGGAGGGCATTAAAAAAAACACGGATTCTTTTAACTGCATCATAAACTCTAATCAAAAGGCATAGAGTGGACTTGTCTCCATGTCTACACTGACAGCAGCTGGGTTTCCTCAGGACCCTCTGTGGGAAGAGAAGGAAGTGGTTGGGAATCAAATCCACCAGAGTTATCATCCAAAACAAGATTTTCCTTCAGAAAACATCATCAACAGGGGCGCCTGGGTGGCTCAGTCGGTTAAGCATCTGCCTTCGGCTCAGGTCATGATCCCAGGGTCCTGGGATCGAGTCCCACATCAGGCTCCCTGCTCTGTGGGGAGCCTGCTTCTCCCTCTCCTCCCCACTTGTGCTCTCTCTCTCACTATCTCTGTCTCTCTCTCTCAAATAAATAAAATCTAAAAAAAAAAAAAAAAGAAAAAAGAAAACATCATCAACAGCCACTACCAAAATGACCCTGGGCTACCCGCAGCCATGGAAGCTTGAGATGTTGTCTACCTGTATCCCCAGCTCATTAACTATGAGCTCCACATGTTTGTATATGTGAGAGCTGGGTATGTTTGAGGCTAGCTGGAGAGCTATATCACCTTCATGAAAGACGAGACCCTGACCCTAGTCATCCTGCAGGTGAAAGCTGATCAACATCAGCAATGTCACTCTGTCTGATGCTTTTAGTGGCTACCCAACCCTTGTTTCCAAACTCCTTCAGTTTATCCAGGATGTGCTCCAAGGTGCTAGAAAGGTCTGGGGCTGCCTAAGCCAGGGCTGGGCCTTTCAAAACCATTGACAGAACCACTACCAGGAGTCAGAGCAACAAAATGATCCTCATGGTGGGGCCAGAGGGGCACTCTGGATCAGTAGTAGGACAGCATGAGTGGGCCTTACTTTTTATAGCTACCCTCTTGGCAAGAGACTCTTCAAGTTAAACATACCTCACCTTTGTCTGGGAAGATAAAGGCATTAAATTACCATTATGCTCTTAGCAGGAGCAAGACTGTACTCATTCTTTTTGTAGTCAGACTCCTTCCAACCTTCCATTCCAAAGGTGTCTTCCACTGCATCCCCTAGGGTGAGACTTATGGCAATTTACCCACATTCTTTGGGTTGGTTGAGGTTTGGGATATACTACTTGCCTAATTCTGGTGATGCTGGGACAAAGACAATTCTGAAACTTGAAAAGGATGGATATCAACTTTCTTTTTTTTATTGAATTACATTTGACATAAAACATGTGAGTTTGAAGTGCACAACAGGTTGATTTGATGCATTTATGTGTTGTAATATGATTATCATTGTGGTGATAATTGGCACCTCTATCATGTCACATAATTCTCATTTCTTTTTTGTGGTGGGAACAACCAAGGTCTAGTCTCTTATCAATTTTGATTAATATAATACAATGTTATTGTCCATATGCTGTGCATTGGATTTCCAGGACTTCTCCTGCCTACTGGTTGCAGATTTGGACCCTAAGAAAAATCTCTCCTGTTTTTCCACACCCCAGCCCATGGTAACCGCTATTTTAGTCTTGGTTTTTATGAGTTTGATCTTTTGGATTCCACATGTAGCTGATATCATACAGTATTTGTCTTTCATGGTCTGATTTACCTCACTTGGTATAATGCCTCCAAGTTCCATCCATGTTGTCAAAGAATGCAGGATTTACTTCTGTCCCATGGCTGATTAATATTCATATATATATGTATATATCTGTATATATATATATATATATATATACACACACATACACACACACACACATACACATACCACAACTTCTTTGTCCATTTATCTGTTGATGGGCACTTGGGTTGTTCCCATGAGTCCTGGCTATTGTGAATGGTGCAATAAACATGGGAGTGCATTAAAGAAAAAAAAAGGCATAGAATGGCTGGATGGATTTAAGAAAGAAAAAAAAAAAAAAACAGGGGCCCCTGGGTGGCTCAGTTGGTTAGGTGTCTGCTTTTGGCTCAGGTCATGATCTCAGGGTCCTGGGATCAAGCCTTGCATCGGGCTCCCTGCTCAGTGGGGATCCTGCTTCTCCCTCTGCCTGCTACTCCCCCTCCTTGTGCTCTCTCTCGCTCGCTCTCTCTCTCTCTTTCTCTCTCTGTCAAATAAATTAAAAACAAACAAACAAAAACAAAACAAGATCCAACTACTTCCTGTCTACAAGAAATTCACTTCAGCTTCATGACACACATAGGTTCAAGGTGAAGGAATAGAAAAAGACATTTCATCTAAGTAGAAACCAAAAGAGAGCAGGGTACTATATTTATACCAAACAAAATAGACTTAAGCCAAAAACTGTAACAAGAGACAAAGGTCATTATATAATGATAAAAGGATCAATTCCTCAGGAACATATAACAATTGCAAATATTTATGTACCCAATATCACAGCAGTTAAATATATTAGGCAAATGCTAACTGATCTGAAAGGAGAAATAAAGAATATTTCTTTCAACAAAAGATAGCTCATTCAGACAAAAAATCAGTAAGGAAACATTGGACTTAAACTATAGAAGAAGTGGATAAATTCCTAGAAACATACAACTTACCAAGACTGAATTATGAAAAAAATAGAAAATCTGAACAGACCAATAATAAGTAAGGAGATTGAATCAGTAATTAAAAATTTCCAACAAAGAAAGCCCAGGATCAGAATTCTCCATGGAGAATTCTACCAAACACTTAAAGAATTAATGCCAATACTTCTTGAACGTCCAAAAAATTAAAGAGGAAGGAACACTCACTTCCAAATTCATTTTAAGAGGCCAGCATTACCCTGATACCAAAACCAGATAAGGACACTAAAGAAAAGAAAGCAACAGACCAATATCCCTGATGAATATAAATGCAAAATTCTCAACAAAATATTAGCACATCAAATTCCACAGCACATTAAAAGGATCATACACCATGATCAAGTGGGATTTATCCCTGGGATGTAAGGATAATTCAACAGATGCAAACCAATAAATTTGATATATCACTAACCTAAAAAATTGAACTCACTGAAACAGAGTAGACTGGTGTTTGCCAGGAATTGGTGGGTGGGGGTGGGGGAAATGGGGAGAAGTAGGTCAAAGAGTACAAACTTTCAGTCATAATAAGAATAAGTCCTGTGGATCTAATGTACAGGGTGACTAGAGTTAACAATATCTTATTATATACTATACGAGAAAAAAATAATTAAGTCAGGAAATGATGACATTACAGATATTCAGGAAATCAAGGTATAAGTTAAATGACTCTAAGAAGGCAAATAAATTATCTTTGTTTGGGTCTTCTACAAAGCACACTTGACACCAGGAATCTTTTGCAAAGACTCTCAAAAAAGAAACCTGCAAGGAAGTGAGGGAGGCAGAGTAGGACAGGGGAAGAAGCTAAGAGTATGAGTGGTTTCAGCTGAAGCCTAGGCTCCTTCTAATACCCCCTGCCCCTGCCAAAGCTCTAGAGCATAACCGCCACCACAGGATGGCCCCCCTCTAGGCTTCAGTACCCCTGTATCAGTCTCACTGGCTGCCGGCCATGGTGAAGAAGGTGAACTCAGGTTAGCCAACAGCAATTCTCCAGAAGCAATTCTCCAGAAGCAATTCTGAATAGGGGGCAGCTGTGAGCCCTTAGCCGCCAACATTCACTGCAGCCAGGTATTGGATGTGCCAGTAAGGGGTGCTGGGCAGGGCAGCAACATTGTCTACTCCACAGATTGAGAGCCATTCTATAGGATGACCAGTCATTGACTCAAGTCATTGACCAGAATAAAAGGGAGACTGCTCTCCATTAAAACAGACTTAAAGAGAGGTGCCTAGGTGGCTCAGTCGGTTAAGCATCTGCCTTTGGCTCGGGTCATGATCTCAGGGTCCTGGGGTAGAGCACCTCCTCAGGTTCCATGCTCAGCGGGGAGTCTGCTTGAGGATTCTCTCTCTCCCTCTCCCTCTGCCCTCCCCCTGCTCACATGCTCTCTCTCTAAAAATAAATAAATCTTTAAAATAAAATGAGTATATGTGAGTCCACTGTTGAATTTCTATACTTGTTTGTTTGCAGATTTTTATAATAATTTATTTTTTATTTTTATTTTTTAGAGTGAGAGAGATAGAGAACAAGTGGGGGTGCAAGGTGGAGGGGCAGAAGTAGAGACAGAATCCCAAGCAGGCTCCATGATCAGCTCAGAGCCCAACTCGGGGCTTGATCCCACAACCCTGAGATCAGGACCTGAGCTGAAACCAAGAGTTGGACACTTAACTGACTGCGCCACCCAGGTGCCCATCATAATAATTTAAAAGTAATAAATGGGGGACACCTGGGTGGCTCAGTCGGTTGAGCATCTGCCTTCAGCTCGGGTTGGTGATCTCGGGGTCCTGGGATCAAGCCCCACATCGGGCTGCCTGCTCAGCGGAGAGTCTGCTTCTCCCTTTCCCTCTGTGATTTCTCTCACTCTTGCTCTCTCTCAAATAAATAAATAAAATCTTCAAAAAAAAAAAAGTAATAAATGGGTGGAAGAATCCTATCTGGTCAAACACAACTCTTTGACCCACCACCCACTCTTTTCCAGTTCCAGGAAAGTTCCTAGACAGTCTTCTCCCTCTGTCTGTCTGTGATACTTGGGAACAGAAAAGTGGACAGCAGGCAGCAATGAGCACCTGCACAGAGGAGACCACCAACCTGGGCCTCCCAACGCTCCTTCTCCAGCCCTTCCCATGCCCCTGCTTGGCCTCCCTCCCCATCAGTCCCCAGGGTCTCTCACCAGTGGAGGGTCAAGTCACCCCACCTTCTCCGGAGCCTCATCCCTTCCCTGTCCTACCCAAGGCTTCCTCAGGAGAGCAGGTACCCACGAGTCAGTGGTCAAATCCTTCCCTGCAGAGGCTGCTGAGCAGGGCACCAGCTACAGACACCAGGATGGCTGAGGGCTCAGCACCAACGCACCCTTAATTAATCTAACCTGTGCCTGCCTGACCTGCCACAGACACTGGGAGAGACAGGCAATTCACACAAATGGGAGGATGCCTGCCCTCTACTGGCCACAGGCCGCTCAGGCCTCCAGCTGCCTCCCTTAACCTAAACAGAAGAAGTAGAACAGGAAGCAGGGCCAGGAGGACTTGTCCTGGAGGACGAGGGCTATAGAGGGAAGGAGGAGGAGGAAGGAAGTGTTCTGCAGAGCTGGCAGATGGAGAAAGGCTTCCAGGTGGTAGCAGGAGCACGACGGACAGCAGAGGAGAGCAGAGACTGTTTCTCTGCCTGCCTTCTTTCCAGTCTTTTGTTTATTCTTAAAACAGATCTAGGGCTGATCAAGGGCTTGACTCTAACTTTGACAATGGGACACCCATGAGTAAGACTCTCTTTTAGGAGAGGAGCTTCCAGTGGGCTGGGAGAGACACTCACATAAACAGAACTATGCCCAGGGGTCAGGGCCATATTGGGGGGGGTGAATGATGTGCTGTGGGGATCCAGGGGAAGCATAGTGATAACCCTTCACAGCAGACTGGGCCCTGGAAATCTCCCAGGCCTACAGCAGAAGCCAAAAGCCACAGCCCCAGAGCTTCCAGGGAAGGGGTGAGGAATATGGGGGAGGGTAATGAGCTCAAACAGTGAGGATTTCAAAGGGACAGCAGGACAGAATTGCGGGGAGGTGGCTACAGCATGGGGACACTCCAGTCTCAGCTTAGGCACTGTTTTAAAAAATTCAACTGAGTAAATCTGAAGATCTAATTGCCTTTATTCAACAATTCATGAATAGGGCAGCATCTCATCCAGCAGATAGAAAGGAGCTCCAAGGAGCTATATAAAATGGAAGGCTCTTACAGGCAGAAGAGGAAAATGAGTGCTTTCAGGCAAGGTCACCTTCCTTTAGGGAAGAAAAGAGATCTATCAGGTGGATTAACTCACTAGTACTTCCCAGTTAAGATTACATCCCTGGGAAGGACTGAAACTGCAATTAGGTTGGATATTAAGTCTTGGTTTACTAACGTGGAGCTTAGTGACTCCATTGAGTCCTGCTGTTTAGCACCAAGAGGTTCAGGCAAGGGAGAATGAGGGGTCAACAAGGGAGGGAGCCAGGTTTCAGTTAAGCCAGGGGGAGGCTGTAGATTGCCATAAGGACGGCAGTAGCCTGTAGGGAGAGGTAGAGAACACTAGGAAGAATGGAGACAGAGGCCAGATGATCTGGAGAACTGGCTTTAAAGGCTGAGCTGGAAAACAGCAAGGCTGAGAGCCCTGGGTGATGGTGACTTCAGGGAATTACGAGCCTCCAGCAGCCTTATAAAGACCTGTGGGCCCTTCCAGATCATAATGCTTCAGAAAGAGAGAGGCCCAAACCACAGTCAAGTAGACACAGACCCTGGAAGGGCCCAGCACAGCACCTGGTGAGAGATGCCCAGTTACCATCCTAAGGGCCCAGTCCTGATGAAGAGGAGTACTCCCTACAGGAGTACAACCTGGACAGGTTCCTGATATGATTTGATTTGAGAAGATGAAGCAGAGAGAAAAACCCAATGTTGATTTCAAACGGGAGCAACAAGTTTGCCCAGTGATTAACACCCATTGCTCCTTTGTATCCAGTCCTATTTCTGCCCTCCTATAAGATAACTGTTTGCTACCACATTATGGAGATGGCTGGACTGTCTCCAAATTCAAAAGCAATGTTTGGCATGGCTTGACTTAAAATATGAACTATATAATACATTTGAAATTTGGTTTTAAAGGCATTGGAGCATTTCATATATTTTTACTGTCATAAACTAGCGTATGTATGGCGGGGAGAGTAAGTACCCCTGTAAAGATTTTGAGCTAAATTCAGGAATTTACATGTATTCAATTTTGCCTTCATTTTATAATCAGGAAGGGACTGGTAGCTCCAAATCTTTATTACTTCTTATGCATTTGCTTTTGGTAGTTCTTGTATCAAGTACATATGAGAAATTACTCCTCATGACTTCCTGTCTGCCTCTTCCCCCAAACCCACGAAAAGCAACATAAAAAATGAGAAACAGCAACTCCCCGTCTTTGACAAAGTGAGGGAAAACCTCTAACTCCAAACTCTAAAGTCAATGAGAAAGACTGCCAAGGGCAGAGAACACCAGGCCATCTAGGGATACCTTCAAGGCAGGGCCAGCACAGGACACAGGACAGATATGGGGCCAACAAAACAAACACATTTGATACAGTAGAGTGGAAAGAGATACGGTGCTCAGGGAGATTAAGAGGCCGCGTAGAGCACCTGGCAAACCACTACCTTGGCTAACACGGGGAGCAGAAAGGGACTCTAGGGGAGGTAACAGCCCCAAAGCTGCTGCTGTTGATAAGCTCAGCAAAGGAGAGGTTAGCCGCCTTAGGCACAAGCACCTTATTAGGATTCCCCATGAGATAGTGCAAATGCCCTGGCTTCTCCCTAACACCATCCTTGTGAAAATAGCTAATCCGAGAAGAATTCAACCACAAAATGAATAGGCAAAGAATCTATAGTCGGCGGGGGGTGGGGGGGTGGGCAGGGAGGAAGATAGAGGATAAATAAAGCAGCAAGTGAAGAACATCTCTCAAAAAGATTTTATTGTTGGGGCGCCTGGGTGGCTCAGTCATTAAGCATCTGCCTTCGGCTCAGGTCATGATCCCAGGATTGAGCCCCACATCGGGCTCCCTGCTCCGCGGGAAGGCTGCTTCTCCGTCTTCCACTCCCCCTGCTTGTGTTCCCTCTCTAGCTGTCTCTCTCTCTCTGTCAAATAAATAAATAAAATCTTTAAGATTTTATTGTAAAGATAAGTATCATGAACAAAGATTTTCTCCCAAGAACTCACAGAATATACTAAGTGTATCACCTCCATTATGCAAGATCTCAAAGTCGGAATATAAGTGCACAGTGAAAAAATGATAGGATAGCAGAAAGAAATGGAAACAAATTTTTCTAGCAGAGCTCAGGAAAAAGAGAACGAGGAGAATTTGACTGTCACTGAAATAAAGGCTACATGTGAGGCCAGGAGGAGATTGGGGAGGCACTGCAGATAACAAGCAGGGACAGAAAGGAGAGGACTGAGAAAATTAAGAAAAAGATGGAATAAGAAAAAGGATTAGACAAAAAGGGATCTACTAGACACATAGTTGGAATTCTGAAGAAGAGAAGCAAAAGAAAGAAAAGAAGTACTCGGGGCGCCTGGATGGCTCAGTCGTTAAGCATCTGCCTTCGGCTCAGGTCATGATCCCAGGGTCCTGGGATCGAGCCCCACATCGGGCTCCCTGCTCAGCGGGAAGCCTGCTTCTCCCTCTCCCACTCCTCCTGCTTGTGTTCCCTCTCTCACTGTGTCTCTCTCTGTCAAATAAATAAAATCTTAAGAAAAAAAAAGAAAAAGAAATACTCAAAAATGATTTTAAAATAGCAGGTAGTAGAAGCAACTCAGTGTCCATCAGCTAATGAATAGATAAACAAAATGTGGTCTCTCTATACAATAGAATATTATTCAGCCATAAAAAGGAATGAAATTCTGATACATGCTTTGACATGGGTGAACCTTGAAAACATTATGCTAGGTGAAAGGAGAGAGACACAAATGTCACATGTTGTATGATCCCAATTCTGTGAACTGTCCAGAATAGACAAATCCATAGAGACAGAAGTAGGCTAGTAAATTGTCCTTGGTTGGAAGAGGAAAGTAATGGAGAATGTCCCCTAATTGGTATGGGATTTCCTTTTGGAGCAATGAAAATGTTCTGGAAGGGGGGCCTGGGTGGCTCAGTCGGTTAAGCGTCTGCCTTCGGCTCAGGTCATGATCCCAGGGTCCTGGGATCGAGCCCCGCATCGGACTCCCTGTTCGGCGGGAAGCCTGCTTCTCCTTCTCCCTCTCCCACTCCCCCTGCTTGTGTTCCCTCTCTCGCTGTGTCTCTCTCTGTCAAATAAATCAATAAAATCTTTAAAAAAAAAAAAAAAGAAAGAAAGAAAGAAAATGTTCTGGAAGTAGATAGTAGAGATGGTTGTGCAATCTTGCAAATGTACTAAAAACCACTGAATTGGGGGCGCCTGGGTGGCTCAGTTGTTAGGCATCTGCCTTCGGCTCAGGTCCTGGTCCCAGGGTCCTGGGGTCGAGCCCTGCATCGGGCCCCCTGCTT